>NW_006239397.1:168176-177514 GCF_000226075.1 Solanum tuberosum
CCCCCTGAACTATTTAATAATGTATTTTAAAGGTATATATGTGCCCACGTGGACACATTACTACTTATAATTTTACATTATTTTTTATGTCCACATGGGCAAATATATATGTTTAAAATACGGTATTAAATAGTCTAGAGAGGTAATAGGTCCTCATGAAAGTTTAGTATCGCAACAACAAATTCGACCAAAGTTGAGGTATTTTCCAGACCCTTATCCCTAAAAAATATATATATATATATATATTTAGTAATTTTAATGCAATACACTAAAAATTAATTAACTATTTGTGTAATTACGCATGTCAAGTCAAGACGCTATTAAAATATTTCATAGGGCAATGACATTTTAGTCCCTGAGTGAATATTACTATTATAATTTTAGTCCTTGTATTATTCTATTAATCATCTTTGATCATTAATTAAATGACGTGATAATCTCAACATGCCTTCTCACGTGTGTTGACATTTGATCTTAGGATCCAAAAGCTGCACCAAGACAAAGTAAAAAGAGTAATTAGTAAAATAGATAATTAACATCGAGGAAACCAAACTAGATATTTAAAAAAAAAAAAAATCATAATCAATAAGAGATATAATAAATAAATAAATAAATCTGAGCAAAATATCTGAAGTCCTTGAGTATCTTCCATGAAACATGCTTTAAAAGTAGGTAGATTTTGATCAAAATACAAAAAAAAAATAAAAAAAATGGGAGTTTGCCTAAGAGATATCGTTAGTATAGTATATTTCTCGAACGTAAGATAATTTGGACCTTACCAAATTGCGATATATTTGATTTTCGAGAAGGCTTTAAAAAAGACAATATATATTTCCAATGTGTAATATATCAAATTATAGAGTGAATTAGTATATATAGTAAAAATATTTATGTGATTAAATAACTTCATAAAAATCTTTTGCACTATCATCATAAACAATTTTCCTATTATAGCATATTGTATCCCATATCTATCTGGTTGCTAATTCATTAATTATGAATAACTATTTATGGACACTTTTTAATTAATTGACTAGATTGTTTGAATTTTTCATCACATTGTCAATATATTATAAAAGCTAAACTTATTAAGAGAATTATATATACATAAACAAAAACCAACAATCAAAGGGAGAAAATGACATCATCTTCTTTTTCTCTATGTTCACTAATTTTATGTGTCATATGTGCTTTTCTTGCGATTCAAAGTACAAGTAACCCTTTAGCCGATGTATGCGCCAAATCCAAGGATTTAGCCTTTTGTTTGACAGTCTTAAATGATTGTTCCCATCAAAATCTTCACAATTTAACTGAATCAGTCATCCATGTAGCAGGAGCAAAAGCTTTTGCCACTGCAGCGAAAATCGATATCCTCCTCAATCAAACGAACAATCAGGATTTAGAATCGATATACATCTTGTGCTCAAATTATTATAACGAGGCCCTTATAAATTTGGGTAACGCGGTATTATATTTATTGATGGGACAATATCAAAAGTTGAATAATGCGGCAAATATTGTTGAGCAAGATGGTTTTAATTGTCAAAAGGCTTTTGAATTATTTTCTGGATTTAGTTCTATTCTTATTAAGGAAAATGATGATTTTCAGAAAATTGGTAATATTGTTGTTGCTGCTGCAAGTCTTTGTTTACTTTCCTAAGTTATTATAATTTAATTTGGAAAAAACAATTATGTTTAGATTATTGTAATACAAAAATTAATTAATAAAAAGATATTTTATTAATTTTTTTCGAGTATATGTAGTTTATTTGTTTATTGTTGATAGTCATTTATTTTTATAATAAAGAAAACAATACTAAATGCTTAATTGTTATAAAGTTACATTTAGACTAATAATATGCTTATTTTCACTTAATATTTTGAAAATTTAATATATTACACCATTGTTGATAAAAATTATTACGTTGGTACATACTTTTATAATTAAAAAAAATCATTGAAAGACGTTTTGTATTTTGTTAGATAAAAGTTTTCTATCCTTGGCCTCGTTTACAATTCAGCTTGGCGAAAATCTCACCCAAGAGATGTTATTCAGTAAAGAAATAAAAAATTTAGCTAATTTATGTATGTATATTTTTTGTTCAAATATCTAAAAATATATATATAATCGACATAATTAAGAGCATTCAAATATCTTCATACGTCACTTCTGTCTTTCATCACGTACACACTTATTTTTGCATCATATCCACTATTGTTTGTGTCTCATCAAATCTCTCAACGCTTATCAAAACTAATATATAGTTCATTCACTCAATATTTTCTTGCATGCCGATGACCAATCATATTATTATTTTCACTTGGCTAAATTTTAAAATGTGATTTTCATTATAATTTGCTTGCTCCAAAGTCTCACGAGAAATGTGATTTTCATTGAAAATTAGTTGAACAATCCTAAATTATCTTCTAATTAAAAGTTTGTCCTCTTTAATTAATGTTGAATTGACAAATTAAATTTGCTTCTTGTTCATTTAATATAAAAAATAATAGTCCCTCATCTCATTTTATTGTGGCACCACTAGAAATAATTTAACTTTAAAATTTCTCTTTTTTTGATAACTGTAATTATATTACCAGATTTTCAAGACGTACAAATTTGAAGCTTAGGACATGGACATATTCCCAAGTCTCAAAGCCCATCATCCTTGCCTTAACCAGGCTCTTATGCTAGAAAATCTACCAAGGATAGAAATTTAAATTCTGCATTGCATTAGCCATTCTAGGAATCATGCTACTTCTACAATGAATTTCCTGAATGATTTGTTTTGTAATCTCCTCTATGGTCCTCTCCCTTTGTTGGAAATTAAAATTCTGTAATTCCTCTCTTGCCAAATGTAGTAAACAGCTGCAGCCAATGTCATTATGTATACTTCATCTTGTATAGTTTTCCTATTAGCATGCAGTGTAGTCCATTCTAGCTCTTCATTCCACCCTGCACTGCATCTGTTGATGGACAACCAATGAAGTAACCTTTGCCATATTACATGCAAAAAATAGGTGCTGATGTGTTTCTGGTTCTGCTTTACACAGTGAGCAAATTGAGTCAGTGTGAATCCCCCATTTGTCTAGCCTGTCTTTTGTGTACAATCTCCTTAATATAGCCAAATACAGGATGAAGGTCCATTTAGGACTGCCTTGGTTATTGCAAATCATTCTTCTCTATGACACCTTGCTTAGTTCACCTCTAAGTTTTTTGTACATATCCTTGATTGCAAAAGTTTTTGCCTCCATCACCTTTGTCAGTTGTAATCCAGCTTCTGAAATCCAATGTCCTGCTTGTAGTATTTTCCTCACAACCCAAGAAGCTTGATTAGGATTGTTTTAGATCGGCCACAAATTTCAAAAATCTTCCTTTTTTTAAAAATCGTGTCAAGTCAAATAGTGTCACATATAATGGAAATCAAAAAGAAACTTTTAATGTTTGGAGAACTTTCAAACATTCCTTTCTTTGTCCTTTTTTTCTTGAGGGTAAAAATGGCTTTTACTTGCATTATTGTCCACTTAATCCACCTAATCCTTTAATTTTATTTCTTTGAATGCCAATTTAATTGATTGAGTTCAATGTTTTCTATATTATAATCCTAGAATAAATTTGGCGTATCATTAGTTTTCTGCATTCAAAGAGGTAAAATTTGATGAGTCTATTAACTTGTGGGACAAAAAAAATAAAAAATTAAATCTTATATTACTTAAATTAGTTATAGTTTAAAAAGATTACAGAATATAGCGATAGTTTGGAGTTTTATAGCAGATATACACGGATACAATTAGATAGAGATATTGTATATACATAAATATAATTAGATGGAAATATTATATACATATGAATATACTTATTAAGTGAACAGATGCACTATTTAGCGCTCAAAATAATGTATTTCATTATTATTACACACAGATACTGACGAAGGATAGCTTACTTGTCTAATATGAATTGAATTGTTTTATTTACTTGTGGCTTAGTTTGCACAGGATTGTTATTCTCATTACATGACTTAGACTAGGACTCTTACCTGATCTATATGTATAAATATAACGTGTATTTACAATATAATATAATGAGAAAGTCTTTCATGGTATCAGGGACCTAAGAGGTTAAAACAACCCAAATTTAAACCCTCGCCAGAGAAACAAAAGCTTTGTAGCAGCTTCAATGGTGGACGACAACATCTCATCAAGTTCCTCTTTGCAGGGAACAACCGTGAGAATACAGACCTCCACGGTCACCACTCTACCATCTCCTAGCCTTGCTCATCAGTTACCACATAAACTTACATCGTCAAATTTTTTGTTATGGAAGACACAGTTCCTTCCGATGGTTCGCGGTTGTGGACTTGGTCATCATATTGATGGTAGTCAGGTAATTTCAGGGCAGTTTCTGTCTGATGATCAACCTAACCCAGACTACCATAAGAGCAGATCAACTTATGTTAAGTTGGATCGTTGCTTCCGTATCTGAAGGAATATTACCCCAACTAGTTGGTGCTGAGACAGCCCAAACAACTTGGAACAAACTAGTTGTTGCCTATGCTTCAGGTTCGAAGCCTCAAATTCGTGAGCTGAAAACACAACTACACACGTTGCAGTGAGACAATACTAGTATTGAGTCCTATGTGCAAAGGGCAAAAGGAATTGCGGACAAGTTGGCTGCATTGCAGCATCCAGTTACTAATGATGATTTGGTTGAATTTGTTCTTGCTGGACTGGGACCAGCCTATCAACCATTTACAAGATCACTTGAATCACGTCAAGAGGATATATCGTTTGATGCTTTATATGGACTATTGTTGAATGAAGAACGACAATTAAAGAGAGATGAGACTCTTAATGTCATAGCGCCGACGACACTCTATACTCAGAGCTCCTATCCTCCCGGTCGCGGTCGTGGTAGAGGTAGAGGTAACAAGGGCCATGGACGTTTCCAAAATCATGGTTTTTCTCAGATGCCCCAACAACGTGGTTTCCAGAATACCACTCAATCCTCTAATATCCCATCTCCAACCTTCGATATGTCAACAATTATTTGTCACAATTGTGAAGGTAAAGGCCATATCGCACGAGTTTTCCCATCACCCAAGACATCTAATAGCACTCGAGTTTCTGAACGACCTGTCTCCAACCTAGCAAATACCCAACATTCATCTACCCAAAATTGGTTGATGGATAGTGGCACCACACATCATCTGACGTTTGATCTGGATAACCTTGGCATTCACTCTGAATATCAAGGTCTTGAGGAAGTGACTCTAGGTAATGACTCTAAATTACCAATATCTCATATAGGTGCAAGTTCTATTGTCTCTTCCGGCAAAAACTTCAAACTTGATGATATTCTTCATGTTCCTACTACTACTCAAAATTTAGTTTCCTTTAGTTCCTTAACTAAATCTAACAATGTGTCTATTGAATTCTTTCCTGACCATTTTTTTATTAAGGATTTGGCAATGAGGGTACCACTTCACAAAGGATGGACTAATAGAGGACTATACTCGCTTCCTGTGACAAAATAATCCTCTCTAGCTTCCTTTGTAGCTTCTCTTGGTGTTTGGCATGCTCGTCTGGCTCATGCATCTTATCCTACTGTTCGTCAAGCATTACCATCTACTGTTTTTCAGTCTAGTAAATCTCCTAGTTTATGCATTACTTGTGTTGTTAGCAAAAGTCATAAGATTTCTTTTTGTGAATCTAGTTTTCAGGCTTCTGGACCACTTGATTTAATTTGTTCAGATGTTTGGGGACCTGCTCCGGTTGTTTCTAATGATGGTTATCGCTATTATGTGATCTCTTTTGATCATTTTAGTAAATACACTTGGATCTATTTTCTTCGCTTTAAATCTGAAGTTATTTCTGATTTTATTCAGTTTCGCACTCTTGTTGAAAATAAATCTCAACCAGATCAGTCCCTCACCTTACCAATAACTGAGTTGCCTGTATTATTCCAGCCCTCACAGCTACCAGATGTAGTTGTTCAGCCTCCAAATTCGACGGCACAATATATATGAATACAATATATTTTGTTTACACACGAATACAAATTATTACTACTTTCAAAAATACAAAAAACTGTAAATATATTTTGTAATTAAAGGCAAAATTATAACTATATGCGAAAATTTCTCAAAAACGATGAAACCTCACACAATTAATCTCAATTGTGCGAGATACAAAATAAAAATATAAAGTAGTAAACAAGAATATAATATAGTCACGTCATATATGTGGGCTGCTAGTTAATTATTGGCTAACACCATAATTGAATTAAGGGATAGGGGTCTGAAAAATATCCCAACTTTGGTCGGATTTGTTGTTGCGATACTAAACTTTCATAAGAACCTATTACCTCCCTAGACTATTTAATTCCGTAGTTTTTACCCCCTGAACTATTTAATAGTGTATTTTAAAGGTTAATATGTGCCTACGTGGACACATTACTATTTATAATTTTGCATTATTTTTTATGTCCACGTGGGCAAATATATATGTTTAAAATACGGTATTAAATAGTCTAGGAAGGTAATAGGTCCTCATTAAAGTTTAGTATCGCAACAGCAAATCCGACCAAAGTTGAGGTATTTTTCAGACCCTTATCCCTTGAATTAACACTTGTTGCTAAAAGTTTAGTTTATGGTTAGTTTTTGAAATATGAAAAAAAAAATCTAGTTGGAGAGAATATATTTATCAAGCAAGCCAGCAAAAGTGATCACCAAAGACAGTTAATTTTATAAATGATCATTTAATTTTTATTTTATTATACTAAAGTCATAAAATTATTTCAATGAGTAATTGTGCAATTTCTTTTATTATTTGTTTCAAGTGTTAAAGCTTAGTTTTAAGAGTCAAGTAGAACAATTTTGACTTGCCAAATTAAATTAAAAGAAAATATTACAAATAAACGTGGTTTCCATTTCCCACATAAAACATTTGATGAGTGGTCTTCAATGTTGGTTACTAATCACCATTGTCTGCGCTGCTTGCTCACCCCCTACTTTGTGTAGTACTCCTTTGACTCTAACTTCTAATAATATAATTGTGATGTTTACGTCAGTTTGCACGTATTTTAATTAATTTTACGAGATGTTTGTCATCTTCTATCAATAATAAATATCAGGTAACTATACCTACGACTAAAATAAATGAGAAGAAATCATTTCATTTTTTTATGTCTGCTCAAATTTGAACATAAAACCTCATAATTCTTAACTCACTTCATTTGTCATTAGTTCACTACATAGATGCTAAGATACCCTTAGATGCAACGTCAGAACAGTCATTTGAATCAACAAAGGTTGTGGTGAAGTGATAAATATTCATTTATTCTTAATCAGAAATTTCGGGTTTAAGCCTCCCTGAGTACAAAATAATCTTTGTTAGGAAGCATTTTACCTCCCTATATAGAATTTCTCTATACGAATTTGAATTTAATCGAACTTTAATAGAATACCAGACTTTCAATGAAAAAAACAAAAAAAAAGGTCATTTGCCTTAAATGAATTCAAATTGTAGGACCCAAAAAGAAAGAAAAAAATCTATATTAATTGAATTTTCCACAGCCAATCCAAATATGCTTGTAGTTGTAGGCTTGCTACTTTTTTTTTTCTTTTTTATAAATAATAAATATGCTTGTAATTGTAGGCTTGCTACTGGATTTATAAATAATTTTAGTATATACTGTATTTGTTCTTCTTTGAATAATAAAATAAATACTCCTAACAGATATTATTCAGTTGCTTGGTGTCAAGTTTGGATGTCGCACCATTTACAATAAAACTCCAAATGTCCAAAAATGAAGTTATAAGAGATATTTTAATAAATAAAAGAACGTTTGTATGATGGTTTTATCCTAATTATCGCGTATTATTTGCTATTGTTATTATTTAATATGTCTTGTCATATTTTTTGTAATATTTTATCATAACTTTTTACTTTCGCTATTTTCTTTGTCAATATGCTTTAAATTGTTTTTCCTTGAAGCGATGGACTATTAGAAAGAGTTTATCTACTCTGAAAATAGAAATAAGATTTACATATATCTTATCCTCTCCAAATTCGTTTATAAAATTACATTGGATAAAATGATAAAATAATTTAAAATAAATATTAATAAAAACTATGAAATAATTTAAGACAAAAAAATAGTAAAATAAAAGTTAAACACCATTAATATGCTTAAAAAGTGAATCTCCAATTTGGGCTCTTGTTTTTTGATAGCTGGTAAAGAGACGATGTATTCAAATATTAAATTATGCATAAATTAATGATTGATAGTTAATTAGGAAGTAAATTATTTTCATATATAAAATTAATATAATATTTCATCTACAATTTAGAAATTCACATAACTAAAATAGGTAAGTTATGAAAAACTTTATATGTTATTTTATGCAAATTGAAAAATGAAACTGCTAATACTTACGTACCATCTACCCAATTTTAACCAGCGACCATACGACACATTATTTCATAAGCTGTTTTGTCTTATTAATTATTATTCATCTTTAAATCAGTTACTGAGAGTTAGGTGGCCATTAATTGATAAATAAACCAGATACCAACAAGATCTAGTCTTGCAGACTGGAAATTATTAGTATTATATTATTAATTATTTAGGGAATTTGGAATTTTGCCAAATACATTTATCAAGTTATTGAAAATTATATGGTTAAATATATTTTTAATTTTTTTCCATATATATTTGGAAATATTTTGTGGTCAAACGACTTTATAATGTAACTACTACTACTACTACTTTACATTATTATTTAATAATAAAATTAGTATAAAAAATAATAAACTTTCTTAATTTGTTAAAATAAAGTTGCCTGCAATTTCATAGAAATGTATTCAGTAATTCTTCCATGTGTCCTCTTATCTTTAATAGAGGAAAAAAGTAAGAGTGATCTTTTGATTTCAAATCGAGATATTTTTGAGATTATATTTTTTGGAGTAGATTTAAATAATTTATTCTAACTTTTATATAAGATTAGTTATTCCAATTATAATCATAATTTCAGCATTGATTTTTAGCAAATATCATCGATTAAATTTATATCATAAATTTAATCTAAAAATTTTAAACATTAAAATCAAACAAATCAAATATAATACATATCTATTGGTTTGATTGTTGTTGGTTTAATTTAGTTTGATTTGAGTTTTTTAATTTTAAAAAACATAATGATATTTATTTTCTACAATTTAAAAAGAATTTTTTTAACCTATAATTAGTTATTAAACTTTTATTATGGTGGACCGCTATAATTTTTTAGATTGTGATTTTTTTTTCTTAATATATATATATATATATATATAAAAACTGT
>NW_006239397.1:179145-187778 GCF_000226075.1 Solanum tuberosum
TATATATATATATATATAGCATTTTAGTTTCGAACTATTGAAACTTCCCAAACTGTATCACAATTTTATGAAATTGTTACTCACTTATTTTCGAAAAGGTAAAAATTATCACTATCATAAACATGTATAAAGAATGTTCATTTTTGCATATATAAAATTTAATACAAAGCACAATAATATAAAAATGGAACAGAATAAAAAATTCAATATTACTGACGTATGTGATTATTAAATTTAATATAACGTGAGCAGATTCTTGACTATCACAAATTACCAAAAATCATAATCAAATTCAAACTACTACAAAAAAAGATGCCCCTTTTCAACCTAATTATATCTTAGGGTTTGTTTAAATAATCTTATAACTTATTATTTAAAGAAAAGTTATAAATTATAAGAAAATTTCTCATTATTTTATTATTTTAATTTAAAATAAATAATTTCAAAACAATTTAGTTTGTGCAAACACTACAAAATAATAATAAAAAATTATCTTTAACTTAAAAACATTAATAGTAATTCAATCCAATCAGACTCGTAGTACTTAATATTTATGTTTTTTTAAGAAAAAAATTTGGCAAAATTAGGTCATACAGATATAATCTAATTAAGTTTAGGCGGGTAGTGATCCATTCATTTATTAGCATAGTTTATTTTAGATTGCTAAAATCTGGATTAGTATGTAGCTCAAATTAATTCATTTTTTTAAAACAAAATACTCTTTCTGTTCTTAATTACTTGTCCATTTTTTCTTTTTTTAGTTGTCCCTAATTACTTGTTTATTTTGACAAATCAAGAAAGGACAATTTTTTTTTATCTATTATACCCTTAATTAATTACTTTGAAAAAAGGTAGAACTTCTTAAAAATCTTAAGTTTTTAATTCATCAACTTCATAATTAATAGAGGCAAAATCATAAACTCACTATGTCAATCATTATTTTCTTAATAGATGTGCAAATTCAAAAGTGGACAAGTAATTAGGGACAGAGGGAGTATATTTTAAAAATTATTTATCTTATTTAATACTCCATCTATTTCATATTAAGTGAACTTAGGTGACTTTTTCACTGTTCAAATTAATTGAATTGTTTAAAGTTCAAGATGAATATTTGAATTCTTTTTCCATATTTATCATTTTTTTTAAAGAAATTTGATATTTTCTAGGAGATAAATTGTACTACTTACAAAATTATATTTATAATTTCACAAAAAATATGAATTAAATTATATCTTTAAATATTATTCTTAATAAGTCTACATTACTTCAAAAATTCATTTAATATAAAACAGAGAGAGTATGTTCTATAAACTATAATTTCTTTTAAAAATTGTAAAAAATAAATAAAACAATCAAACTTAATAAGAAATGACAGGTGAGTTATGACTAGCACAACCCATTCAATCAAAGTAATTTTTGACCGATGTAGGGGTGAGTATGGTACGGTACGGTACGGTACGATATTTTAAAGTTTCGATATCGCAATTTTGGTATTTAGTTTTGAAAATATTATATCATTATCATATCAATTCAATTCGGTATGATTCGGTATTTTGAAGTTCGATTTCGATACTTTATGATATGATAAATCGGTAATTATAGTTTGTTCAACTTCGACTAATATATACTCGTATAATAGAGTATTATGACTTTGACAATTAAAAAAAAGATCTCAATTGTATCATACTAATACATTAAACATGTAGAAATATATATTCAAAAATAAAATACAAACAACTTCTTTTGTTAATCCATTAAATTTCAATCAAAATAGAGTAGTCAAAGTATATACTAATACTAGTATGTTATTTATGTAACTATATACTTCGGTATGGTATTTGGTATATTGTTTCTAAATATCAAATACCGTATCAAATATCAAAAAAAAAATTAAGATGTATACGATATACCATACCAAATACCATAATACCAAAATCGCGATATTAAAAATTTCAAAATGATATAGTAATTCGATATATCTCATACCATGCCCACCCCTATTTATAACTCATTTATTTATTAACTCAATCAATTTTAACTTGCTCGAACCGCTTTAAAAATTGGTTACCAAGTCTGGTTTTGATAGTTGGACAGAGTAAACTAGTACTAGTATATATATATCCAACGGAAACATAACAAATTCATCCTTCTTCTTCTTTCTCTTCCTTATTTGCCCATAGAATCAGTCACACATTTCTCTCTGTCTTCTTCTCTGAAACATTTTTCCTATTTTGAAGGAAAAATTGTTTGGATCCATTGCGTTTATACTCAAAAATAAAAAATAAAAAATCATCAGAAATGGCAGCTCAACAGAAGAATGTCGGAATCCTCGCCATGGAAATTTACTTTCCTCCTACTTGCATTCAACAGGTAAATTTGCTTAATCAATTCACATGTATATCATATTGTTACGTCTTTTAATTTGATCCAGTTTTTTTTTTCAATTTTATGATTCGGAGTCTCGAAGTTTTTTTTTTTTTTTTTTTGCCTTTTAATTAAATAAATTGATGTTTTAGTATTGAAATGAAACAGAGAAGATTTTCTGTTTCCTTTGAGGAAAATTTTGAAGAGTGAGAAATCGGTTGGTGTTTGTTGCGATTTATAAAATTGGAAGCTCAAGTTCTTATCAATTAGTTGATATTTGGGGAATCTGAGTAGCTCGGTTGGTCGTTTACGTGAACTTTAACCTGGCTAATAAGAGTTCGATTCCTGAAGAAAAAGTTTTAATTAATTTCATGCTTGCGATCATTTTATCAATTTAGTAATCTAATTAGGAGTTTTTTTTATTGATCTATAGCTTGCAAACATAGATATTAACAGCTTAATGACTGCATGATGAGATATATATTGAGTGCTTTCCTTTGCAAACTTAAGCAAATTTAAGAAATCTTATGAATCATAGTTGTTCATACACTAACTTGCAAGTCTTCAATTAGATTAATATGATGTAACAACAACTAAATTTTCCAATTATTTTGGGACTAAGTTCACATCATTGATTTCAAGAGATTTCTGTGTTTTTTTTTTTTTTTTTTTTGAGATAATCTCTCTTCGCATGATTTAATGTCTACCTCGTCTGTTTTAGCACTTTGGATGATCATAGTTACCACACCTTAATCAGTATTATTAATGTAAAAGTAGCACTTGATATCAGATTATGATTAAGTTGAATCAGCTAGTTAGAGTTGTAGGATTTAGTTTTCTGATTTCGTCAAATTTTGTTTCCTATAAACTATGTATAGGAAACGATGGAAGCTCATGATGGAGCAAGCAAAGGGAAATACACAATTGGTCTTGGACAAGATTGCATGGGATTTTGTACTGAGGTGGAAGATGTTATATCAATGAGGTATTGCCTTCATTACAGAATGGAATAATAAATTTCATCCGGATGTCCCGCAATTATTCTCATTTTATGGTTTGTCTTCAGTTTGACAGCTGTTTCTTCCCTTCTCGAAAAGTATGCGATTGATCCAAAGAAAGTTGGTAGACTGGAAGTTGGAAGTGAGACTGTTATTGATAAAAGCAAATCCATCAAGACGTTCCTGATGCAAATATTTGAGGTAACGATCTAAGTTCCTAGGCAGAATGTTAACTTCCTAAGTTGCATCAGCTATACTCTTTGTCTTTGTTAAGTTCCACTTCACCTATTAATGCTTTATATTTTGGTATATGTTGATTATAGTTTCTTACTTCCTGGCCATGTGAAACATGCAGAAATGCGGGAATACTGACATTGAAGGAGTTGACTCAACTAATGCATGCTATGGTGGAACTGCTGCATTGTTCAACTGCGTGAATTGGGTGGAGAGCGCGTCATGGGATGGACGCTATGGACTTGTTGTATGCACAGATAGTGCGGTAATGATCATCACCTGTGAACATTTCTATTGCATGTGTATTGTCTAATGGACTTTGAATGCACATTCTTTATTTGGCATGTATCTTGAAATAGACTCGGGCTAGAAAGTTGCAATTGTATGGTTATGAACCATGTTCCGTTTAATGTGATACATAGATATACCATAAATGTTCACTTATTAGAGATCTTCTTCTTATAGGTCTATGCTGAGGGACCTGCTAGGCCAACGGGAGGCGCAGCTGCCATTGCTATGCTAATTGGCCCTGATGCCCCTATTGTGTTTGAAAGCAAGATCAGGGCTAGTCATATGGCTCATGTCTATGATTTTTACAAGCCCATCCTAGACAGCGAATATCCAGTAATTCCTTCTTATCCTTGCAAGTCTGGTTAACTATCAGTTTTCCCAAGCATGCTTTGTGGCTGTTGCCTTTTCTTTTTCTTTCAACAGAACTTCGAATGAAATCGTTTGTAGGCCCAATTAAGGTTGATTCATGTTCCAATTGTGGTTCTGCACTAGCTGTGTCATGATTGCTGAAGCTTCAATATTTCCCGTATTGATATCTTGCATGCCTATTGTGCGCGACTATTGAGAAAACAAAATCTTATGCAAATTAGAACCTTCTTAGCAATTCAGTCTCACACTGGTTTTTAAATTGTCATTTAGGTGAAAAAAATACATTCATCAGTCATTCTGACAATAAATTTCCTGTGTAGTTTTCTTTGGAAATCTAGTGCCAACTGGCTTCTATATTGTTCAACTCATTCTTACAAAACGAACTTCCTCTGTTCTTCGTTTTACATGTTCGAGCAATATCATTTACTAGTTTTGGTACATTGCCTCTTTCTTTTCTTGCTTGCCTTAGCTCTTTCTTGCGAGTTTCTAGTCGATCTGATAATTCGAAGTAAATCGCTAATGTCTCCTTAAAAGTGTAGCTTATAGATTTTAAATAGAAAGAAGGTTGACTTTGTTAGCAGTGAAAATAGCAGGATTGATGATGGATTTGTTCTGGCTGAATGTATGTTTTTTATTCACCTTTCGATGAAAATTGTTGGCTGCAGGTCGTTGATGGCAAGCTTTCACAAACTTGTTATCTTGTGGCACTTGATTCTTGCTACAAGATCTTATGCAACAAGTAAGTTGCTCATCAGATACAATCTTATATTTGGAAGTAGATCTCTTGTTTATCTTGTATTAATTGCCTTGCTGCATTTCATATTCTAGATACGAGAAATTGGAAGGCAATCAGTTTTCGATAGCTGATGCAGCTTACTTTGTGTTCCATTCACCGTACAACAAGGTAGTTTATAGAGTCTATTGTGGATCGATGACTTTATTTGTACTTCTTCTCTATATGCAATTTTAATGACACTTTGGATATTTTATTCAACTTCTGCAGCTTGTACAGAAGAGCTTTGCTCGGTTGGTATTCAATGACTTTACGAGGAATGCTAGGTGGGTTGCAAAGTTTCTCTTGCAGAGGATTTTCTTTTTATTCTTTAAAAGGAATTCTGTTCTCTTAAGAACTTCTGTTTTCCATTTCCAGCTCCATCGATGAATCTGCTAAAGAAAAGCTGTCCCCATTTTCGTCTCTAAGTCATGATGAAAGCTACCAAAGCCGTGATCTTGAGAAGGTTCACTCTTTCTTCTTCGAAAAATGCTAAAAATGAAGTCTTAAGTAGGATAATTGATGTCAGACCTATGTACATTGTGATTAGAACTAACAAACAACGGAATATCGTTAACCATATACAGGTATCCCAGCAAGTTGCAAAACCGTTTTACGATGAGAAGGTGCAACCTACCACATTAATACCAAAACAAGTTGGCAATATGTATACTGCCTCTCTATATGCTGCTTTTGCATCACTCCTTCACAATAAACACAACACACTGGTAATTCAAGAGTTACATTTCACATTTCCGTCCTTTTGTTTGTTCCATTCCATTATCTACCTGTTTGTTCTAGTTTCTGAATGATACTTTTGCCTCAGGCTGGACAACGGGTAGTTCTGTTCTCCTACGGTAGTGGATCAACCGCAACAATGTTCTCCCTCAAGCTTAATGAAGGCCAACATCCTTTTAGCTTGTCAAACATTGCAAGTGTGATGAATGTTAAAGAGAAATTGAAATCAAGAAACGAGGTATGTGCTATATGACTATGTAGCTTACACATCTTTATCTTATGTCCATGTTTCTTATGACAATCAATCTTGATCTCTGGCAGTTGACTCCTGAAAAATTCGTCGAAATTATGAAACTAATGGAGCATAGGTACGGTGCCAAGGACTTCGTTACGAGCAAGGATTGTAGCCTTCTAGCTCCAGGAACCTACTACCTTACAGAGGTTGATTCCAAGTATAGAAGATTTTATGCCAAGAAAGGTGCTGAGAATGGACTGGCCAATGGTCATTGAAGATAAGTCCAAGCTAGCAACAAGCCGTAATGCCAACAATTTGGCTTGTGTTGTTTTAGTTTTCAAGTTGTGCTATTTAAACTTAGTGAGTTTTCAGTTTCTCTGTATTTCTTTTTTCAATTAAAGTTTTAAGAATTCAGTGTTTATGGCTGCGAAGATGGAATCTGGGACGTAGGACTTGTAGTATCTCTCCAGATCTGGCAAAAACGTTTGTTTTCTCTTTGGAGATAATTTATAGATGATTGACAACCATCAATGTAATCTTGATTTAAATTACGCATTCGTGGAATTTGGAACTTCAAATTGATGAGCATGTAAGATGATTCGGATATCAATTTTATGAAAAAAGTCAAGTAAGAGCATATAAGAATTTTATTAAATGCATTTTATTGCTACTTATTTTTTTAAAAGTTTGTTTTGTGCCACTAATTTTATCTGACCACCCTTGATATGATGAACATGCATCTGTCAAGCCGTCTTTATTTAATATTTTAAACACATTGGGCGTGCATCGATCAGTTTGGTTCGATTTTATGTATTATCGATTTGGTTTATTGATTTTTAATTTTTAAATATACTAGACCAATAACAAATCAATAAGATTCTTTATCGATAAATCAGCGGTAAATGCTCTAGATATTCCATCCAAAAATTAGAGCAAACTATAGCATACAACTGATTTGCTTGTCTCAATGTATCTCTAGCAATTTGGCGCGATACATTGAGACAAGCAAATCAACGGTAAATGCTTTGATTTAGTGAAACAAGAAATATGATGAGAAATTGCACCAATAAGAATAGATGTAGTACGAAGGCTACAATCACATGTTACAACCAAAACATGTAATATCTTATGTGAAGTAGAAGTACTGTGACGTGTGGAATGTGTAGACCGTAGTGTAGAGTAAGATTACTCAGTGTTTAGTTATGTTAAATTATTAATATTTAATATTTTTAAAGGGTATAGTAATAAATTACTATCGTCTTAATGGATTATCGATTTACCCAATAACACAATACTAAAAATCGATAACCCAATAAATTTTTTTTTTATAAAATCATAAAAAACTCGTTAACCCAATAACATATTTTTCGATTCGATTTTTTCACCCTACTAAATTTAAGTACACATTATTATTTGTATGGCTTTGTAGGGACGAAACATTTTTAAAATGCTGATAAAATCATGTCATTTTTTTTAATTTTTTTTTTCTTCAGAATGTCATGTTATTCACGTTGGACTAATTTGTGAGGAAAACATTCTAAACGTGGATAAGATATAAAACTAATTTATTTATTTTTTGGAATTAATATATATATATATATATATATATATATATAATATGGCCTTTACTAGTTAGTTAGAAATAATAATATCCCAATATTTTTGAGGACCACCGATTGAACAGAATATGAAGCATTCAGAATTAATACGTAATTATTATCTCATAAAGTTATTTTTTTCTTTATTTCAATTTTTTCTTCAATATAAAGAACAATTTTCTAAAAAAGTAACTATTAGTTGAGTGATTATTTGAAAAATCAATTCTATTATGTTCTATGATACATTCAAGATTTAATATGTGTATCACGACCCAAAAATGGACGTGATAGCACTCGTCTTATCTTATCAAGTCAAGTCAGCCTAAAACCCAACTAATACAGTGAATGCGGAAGTAAAACGTGAATAAAAGTCTAATACTATAAAATACTGCGGAAAACAAGGTCAACTTAATTAAACCCCCAAAACCTGGTTGTCACGTGTACAAGCCTCTAAAGTATTACAATTGATTCAAAAGAAAACACTAGTCTCAAATGACCTTGTTTCTAGAATAGAACAAGATCATAAATAGGAGTAAGAAGGTCCGCTGAGATGATAAACAGCTACCTCACAAATCTCCAAGAAACCTCGGAAAAGAAGAGAATGACAAGTAAAATCCAGGCTCGTAACCTACAAAAAATATTGTAGAAGCAAGGGGTGAGTACCAAACCACACGGTACTCAGCAAGTACACCTCTAAACACAAGCTAAGGGAATAGAATACGGGTACTCCTTACACCCCAACCGAACCTCCATAACTACAACCTGCATAAAACCAGCCCAACCTAACAGTTCATAGTTTACATAGCACCCAGCTCAACAACAATCACTTTAACAAATTACATATCCTCAACAATAAACTCAATATTCATCAATCACAACTTTCACAAAAGGCATTTACAAATATCAACAACACACAAGATCAAGTTCATTAAATAGAGGTAATCAAACATCAAGTACTTTCCAACCACCAATAAAACACATAATCATCAAGAATGAAGAATGTCATGGGATGCAATGCAATATGACACCATGAA
>NW_006239397.1:188317-189346 GCF_000226075.1 Solanum tuberosum
ATATATATATATAATATGGCCTTTACTAGTTAGTTAGAAATAATAATATCCCAATATTTTTGAGGACCACCGATTGAACAGAATATGAAGCATTCAGAATTAATACGTAATTATTATCTCATAAAGTTATTTTTTTCTTTATTTCAATTTTTTCTTCAATATAAAGAACAATTTTCTAAAAAAGTAACTATTAGTTGAGTGATTATTTGAAAAATCAATTCTATTATGTTCTATGATACATTCAAGATTTAATATGTGTATCACGACCCAAAAATGGACGTGATAGCACTCGTCTTATCTTATCAAGTCAAGTCAGCCTAAAACCCAACTAATACAGTGAATGCGGAAGTAAAACGTGAATAAAAGTCTAATACTATAAAATACTGCGGAAAACAAGGTCAACTTAATTAAACCCCCAAAACCTGGTTGTCACGTGTACAAGCCTCTAAAGTATTACAATTGATTCAAAAGAAAACACTAGTCTCAAATGACCTTGTTTCTAGAATAGAACAAGATCATAAATAGGAGTAAGAAGGTCCGCTGAGATGATAAACAGCTACCTCACAAATCTCCAAGAAACCTCGGAAAAGAAGAGAATGACAAGTAAAATCCAGGCTCGTAACCTACAAAAAATATTGTAGAAGCAAGGGGTGAGTACCAAACCACACGGTACTCAGCAAGTACACCTCTAAACACAAGCTAAGGGAATAGAATACGGGTACTCCTTACACCCCAACCGAACCTCCATAACTACAACCTGCATAAAACCAGCCCAACCTAACAGTTCATAGTTTACATAGCACCCAGCTCAACAACAATCACTTTAACAAATTACATATCCTCAACAATAAACTCAATATTCATCAATCACAACTTTCACAAAAGGCATTTACAAATATCAACAACACACAAGATCAAGTTCATTAAATAGAGGTAATCAAACATCAAGTACTTTCCAACCACCAATAAAACACATAATCATCAAGAATGAAGAATGTCATGGGATGCAATGCAATATGACACCATGAA
>NW_006239397.1:189576-192981 GCF_000226075.1 Solanum tuberosum
CATACACTTAACAAGGGTTTAGAAATCCACTTGCCTCAAACAGTCAAACAATCACTCCGGGACTTGAGCCTTCCATTTTCGCTAAGCTTCCAAATCAATACAATCTATTCAAGTAAATAATCATAGTAAGGTTTTGAAACTACCAACACTCGTATCACTATATGTCTAACATAGACCCAAAAATCATAGTGCACGAATCTATGATCAAGTTCTTAACTTTTGGTGCCAACTCTTTCAACTATTTTTCCAAATTTTCAAGCCTAGGATTAAGCTCCAAATCCTTCAAATATCATAAATCTAATGATATTCATATATATAATATAATACACATAATATTTAATTACTTATCTCAATATATCAAAAAGTTATTTTGTAATCTGATAATAAAACAAGAACTACTAACTACGTTAATCTAACTATTTACGAAAATCTATGGCGAGACCATATGAGGCAAAAATCACGAAATTCCTAAAACTTATCAATTCAGAGCAATGATTACATTATGCCATTAGAATAAACACCTCAATCTTATCCATCATTAGCCAATAATGGCCTAACTCTTGTCTCCTCAAATTGTCAAAAGAACGTACTGCCAAATCCTAAATTCCAATTTCAACTTTGCCAAATTTCCCTTCCTAATTCAATTAAATTATATTTTAATAATTTGCATTCTATATTCTAACAATATGATTACAATAAATATGAAAGTTTGAGATTTCCTTACCGGCACTGTATTAGCTAAGTCGGTTCCATGCCTTCGACTCCACGCCTCCAGGTGAGTTTCTATTCTGTTCTTCTTTTCTTAATACTTGAGTATTAAAAACTGACAAGCCCTACTACTTATTCTAATATATATATATATAGGCCAAAAGACATAAGCTATTAAATAAATAATGGATTTAGCTCATTAGCTATCAATTAAATTTAATTATTTAAAATTATCCGTCAACTAAACAATAGTAATTAACAAATAGCTCATAAATTTCCAAACCAACTTCACCGACTAAATCTAAATGACTTGGGACAACTATTCAGAGGGGTAAAACGGTAATTTTATGAAAATTTCCAAAAATGACCTTACGGGTCGTTACATTATCCACCACTAAAAATCATGTTCGTCCTCGAATATAAGGAAGAAGAAGGAAGAATAACTGATTTTGTCAAAAGTCTAAGTTATGACCTACCAGTCGATGTTCATCTCTCTAAGTGATCTCCTCCTTAAGACTATTCCATCAAGATCAACTACTAAGAACTGAACTTTCAAATCAAACTTTGAAATATCTACAAATCAGGAATAATTATCGAGCCACACAGTAACCCATGAACTCAATCTAAAGTGAAACCCATTGGACCATAACACAACCATCATGATGAGTCCTTTTCTAACACAATCAAGATAATATTCTGAATTGATAGCGGATACAACCAGAAGTAAACTTTAACCAACCATCACATACTCATGATGCACAAACCATCAAATGATCTTATCAAGATTTCCTTTTCACAACACAATCTTTTCACGAGCTTAAGTTATAAAAATTAGATATTTAGACATCAGGTACTCCTCAAGGGAGAATTAAGCTTATCTAACCCGAAAAGAATAAGATAAAGTAAACACCCAATAAGCGATACACTTCAAAATATAGAACCTCTAATAACACTCCTAGACAATTGTAACTCTTCATAGTAGCTCTTATATAAGTTATCATAAGCAAGGTTGTGCGTGTAGAACTACTGGTATACTTCAACTATCCAAAACAACACCAAATCTATCATAACTGAAATGAACAAGTCTAACCAAGGATGCCACCCTACCAAGAGGACAATCACAGGATCGGTACACCCGATCCACCACTAGGAACTCACCCATAGAACCGAAAACACACACGAATGTAGAAAGTGAATCATACTCTAAACCACATCAAGAATAAAGTAGTTGGTCACATAAGAATATACAGAATCAAAGTCGAATAACTCTAGATACTCCTTCCATAGTGCCCATATCAAACATTTTCATTCATCTAACTCTATCTCTTTGATTTTTAGTCACCCACAATCAATCAATCTGATCCCCGTTACAATTTTACAAATACTCGATTCATCAAACCCCACATCCTTCTCACAGTACTCTATTGAAGCTAACACTCTTAATACCAACAAACATCATAACTACACCAACCATTTACCTTACTCTTAAACTGTCACTAGTATCAAAGTCTTCTTAGCAAACATATTGTAGCCTCTAAATTTTTTAAAATATGGCTCCCATTCTTTCCATTTAAGCATTACTTGACATATATGAGTCACACCCAAGACTGATAACGCTAATTTTAAATCTAAAATACTTTTCCATCGAGGTAAAATATTGAACCACACCCAATGTCAACTTCACGCGAACTTTCACATACCGTTTTTCAACTACCATTCCTACCATCATGTACCTCATGCCAAAACTCAAAGACATCATTGGTCACTCCAATAATTATACATACTATAAGCTCATAACCTCTACTCACCATCAAATGCCTATGTAACACATTATAACAGTCTATATCTTCCCACCAACAAAGTAGTTTCAATCCCCTCAAAATCCTAATTAACCATGTAGAACTGTAGGTCCACACTATTGAACATCAATAAGTTATCTATCTTAATTTGAACAATCTAGCTCGACATAACCACATATAATCTTCCACACATCATTGCTTGTCACCCAAACAAAACTCAATCCTTAGAAAAGTCGATGATAACTTTCTAGTAAGTCTATACCGAACTAGTTCACATCTCACAGTCATATCTAACCTCATAGGCAAAATCAATAAATCCTTCAACTACAAACCAAGGGTTTATACGAGAGGTCTTATTCCTTCACTTTTCTTAAATTCTTCCCATGACACAAAATTCTAAATATCTTGAGCCATTTAATACACCAGACTCTTCTTCCTTCTGTTGACTCGCTTACCAATCTTTTTCTTTGGCCAACAACGCCTGACATTTTTACTTTATCCTCAAAATAAAAACTTTGGATGAAACCTTATCTTAAGGTCCTTTAAAAAATCAAAAATAACACACTTTATGACTCAAAACATATGCAAGTCCTTCCAAATGCTCAATATTCAATGTGATCGATCATTTCTTACCTTACCAATCTACACCTTGACAAAACATACTATCACGAACATAAACTCACCATGAAAAACTTGAATATATTTTTTTAATCCCAACCAAGTAACATAATCCCATTATCTAACAATATTAGCTTATACCTTGAATTTTATTTTATTTATGTGAATTCACGTATCTTAGCTTATCATTGATCGCCTCTCTATCGACCTTATTATATCCTTCGCTAAAAATTCAACCATACTCATTATCAAACTCAAAACCACAAAAGAACTAATCATC
>NW_006239397.1:193343-194693 GCF_000226075.1 Solanum tuberosum
ATACTTAGTAGCCATTGCCATCATCTAGAAGTCCACCTTGTCATCGACATGACATCTTAATCCAATTATACCAACCAAAATCAAAGTACTAACCCAATTTTATACACAATTCTTACTAAAATTCTCAATTACGTTCACACAAATATACTCGTTGAGACTTCCTTTACCTATAAGCTTGTCATCCTAATGTTAACCCACTTCCATGGAGCTTACGGTGAAATCAACACTCATTTAAAATCCTCAAGATACATTTCACAACCTAAACACATCAATATCATACCAAAGATCCACCACTAAAAGCTTCCTTATAAATAATGCTTAACTCATTCATCCGTACTAACAAGCTAGTTGGTTTCTCAAATATGAATCCAACACCAAATCTTATTATATGAGCATGTGATACAATAGATAATTTCTTAAGTAGTTAGTATTTGCACTTAACAATCTACGTATCCGTTTTTATATACCACTAGTACCATATCGTGAAAGTTTGTTGCATCCACCATTAGAAGACATCATACCTATCGAGAAGATTGTACCCAAATTGCCTACACATTTCTGCCCATTAAGTAACTATTATACACTACCAAATTCGTTCAGTCTCTCATCAAAAGCGATATGCATTCCTTCGTAGATCAGGTCTATAACAAGAGTAACACATTTCATAACTCTAAAAGTAAGAATTAGCACCATTGTATTAGTCGTATCATGACCTTCTTTGGTATACACTCAATCTATGAAACCACAAACAAAATTCTAACCTCAATTGGTACAACATCATTCTCATCATTCGCTAAGTAACGCAGACTTGTTATGACAACTTTACTAATTGTAGTTTCCAAAAATACATATCTATTATCTAGCCATCATTTTAATTATTTCACTTCCAATTGTTAAACCACTCCAAATATCGTATATACCATACAAGTACTATTCTCTTAACAGGGATAACTAACCTTACCCAAACCCTTCAAATTGTTGAACATTCTTAGTCTGACCAAGCCTCCTTTCAATAACTTTATCATTTCCAAACCAGATCTAGACTCCAAGCCATACACAACACCCCAACTACCCACATGAGGAACTACGCACGAGTCATGACTATAAGTGAGGGTGAATGGAGTGAAGCCATATGAATCAAAACCGGACCAAGTACGCACGATAGAGATCCAAGAAGTGAAGATTTTTCTTAAAAGTCACTATAGCCTCTCGAAGATAAATATAGACGTCTCTGTACCGATCCTCAAGACTCTACTTAGACTCAGCTTGTATACACGTGAGACCTATGAACCTGAGGCTCTGATACCATGTTGTCACGACCCAAAAATGGACGTGATGGCACTCGTCTTA
>NW_006239397.1:195515-197209 GCF_000226075.1 Solanum tuberosum
ATTACTTATCTCACTATATCAAAAAGATATTTTGAAATCTGATAATAAAACAAGAACTACTAACTACGGTAATCTAATTGTTTACGAAAATCCATGGCGAGACCATATGAGGCAAAAATCACGAAATTCCTAAAACTTATCAATTCAGAGCAATGATTACATTATGCCATTAGAATAAACACCTCAATCTTATCCATCATTAGCCAATAATGGCCTAACTCTTGTCTCCTCAAATTGTCAAAAGAACGTACTGCCAAATCCTAAATTCCAATTTCAACTTTGCCAAATTTCCCTTCCTAATTCAATTAAATTATATTTTAATAATTTGCATTCTATATTCTAACAATATGATTACAATAAATATGAAAGTTTGAGATTTCCTTACCGGCACTGTATTAGCTAAGTCGGTTCCATGCCTTCGACTCCACGCCTCCAGGTGAGTTTCTATTCTGTTCTTCTTTTCTTAATACTTGAGTATTAAAAACTGACAAGCCCTACTACTTATTCTAATATATATATATATAGGCCAAAAGACATAAGCTATTAAATAAATAATGGATTTAGCTCATTAGCTATCAATTAAATTTAATTATTTAAAATTATCCGTCAACTAAACAATAGTAATTAACAAATAGCTCATAAATTTCCAAACCAACTTCACCGACTAAATCTAAATGACTTGGGACAACTATTCAGAGGGGTAAAACGGTAATTTTACGAAAATTTCCAAAAATGACCTTACGGGTCGTTACAATGTGAGTGATCATATGAGAAATCAAATCCATTATGTTCTATATTACTTTCAAAATTCGATGTGGAATCACACAAAATACAACTACACATTATTGTTTTATATACAATCATGTCTTTCACACATTCGAAAAAATTATTAATTTGATTACCTATTTGAAAATGTAGACCAAAAGAATCTGCTAGTATTTTTTCAAGAGGAGCTTAGCTTATGTATATATTAATAATGTAAAAAAAAATTGTACGATCATGTCATATAATTTATCGTAACATGTATTTTATTTCATTTTCGAGATTAAAAGCCTCACTTGTTATAGTGGATCCTTCATTCCTGCATAGAAGAAAACTTAATATAGCAATTGATAATTGACTAAATAACCTATAAGCAGGGGCGGATCTTAGGAGAAACTGATAATCGAAATAAAGAGGTTAGGTGGTTGTCATCATTGTGTATATGGACTTACTAGCTTGGAAAATGACAATTATGTTACACTGTATTAAATTAAATTATTAAAATTAAAATTAAAATGAAGAGTATTAAATTTTATGAAGAGTTTTTTTTTAAAAAAAAAACAGAGAGAAGATTTTGAATTGTATGATACTAAATTAAGATTATGTAATAATGTATCATGATTTTCTTTAAACCTTGTAATTTTAAATAGTTTCAAATAGGATATTAAAATTTTAAATTAAGAAAAAAAAACCATATAAATTAGATTCAGGATTTTCACAAAAGGGAGTTTGAATAATAATAAAAATTTATAAGTTAGTCAATCTTAAATTTTGTGTTTAGGAAATTCAAAATTTATATATATCCAATAAAATAGAAGAAAAAAAAACACCTTATATATAGAGTATAATTATTTGTCAAGGAGATTCAAATAAATACTCTCTCGCCCTCCTAAATCCACTCCAACTATACATTTCTATACATACCTATACCT
>NW_006239397.1:198540-216869 GCF_000226075.1 Solanum tuberosum
GATAGATATTATATATATATATATATATATATATATATTCTCGAAATATATAAATAGTATATGCTTCGTCCATATTGATAAATTAGATCGCCGAAAAATACATTTTACATAAACTTTCCTAAATTAAAAAAGTAATATGCTGCTAAAAGTAGGAACAAAGGCTCATGGGTTAGACTAGTTTGAGTTGTTGCTGTCGGGTTTAATTTAAATGTGTTTTAATATCAACCACTCAAACAAAATTATCTCAATTTGAGAAAAGTGTTTTTGGTTTTTGCCAAAATTTGTTTTCTTTTCACGTATTGTAAACATGAATCGTTTCGAGCAAATTATATATCAAAAGACTTGAAATATTGAGAGGATTTTATATTTAAAATTCAGAATTGTTTAAATAAGATTTTGAGTTGGTCATAATTGAATATCAATGTATAGTTAACTATATTCAGTTTTTTCAGTGTGTCATAATGTATAACTCATGTATAAATAAGGTACATTCAACTTTTTGAGTAGATTATAATGGCTAGAACCCGAGACCTCTAGTTAAAATAAAAATAACTTCATTCACTGCACCACATCTTTTGATAGCGTAAAAGAATTATTATTTTTACCATACATTCACTTAATTGCATTTGGTACGTTATACGTATAAATATTTCAACGGTTGATTGTACTTTTATTGGCAACCTATTTAATTGACAATAAAATCATGATCCACTTGGGCAGGTGGATTTGAGTGGATAAAAAATCTTATTGGATAAAACATCATTGTCTTATTAATTCTCTTTTGAAAAAGTCTTCTCTTTTAAATAAATTAATAATTCCCATCAAACCTATAAAATGCCTATAAATATTGACCACCCTATGCTACTTATAATGTAGGCTATTGGATTAATCTTTTGATCAAATGATTTAATTTTGTCTTTAATGTTTGGTGCCTTTGGAAAATTTTCAAATGAAAAATCATTCTAAGCCAAAAGATATATTGGACTTTGTTACAAGTGTTATGGTTCCATCATGGCATCATGAGAGATATAATTACTTGGACTAAATTTTTTTTTAATTTAATTTTTCGATTGATTGGTTTTTTTTAATGGAAGATATTTCTTTTACGATGAAGACATTAAAAAGGATGTTAGTTCTTCAATAGAATCAAGTCTTCTCCTGATTGAAGAAGATCCATGAAATAGATTTAGGATCGAAAGAGTTTTGGATCAATTTAAATTAGTCAAAATTAAAAATTACTAAAAATAATTGCTCGACTAAATAAATTAGCCTCTGATTGAATTGAAGAAAACGCGACTAGTTAGAAAACTATGCATGACACTGTGATCATTTGGGTGAACTTTCATCCTACAAGCAAAGAAAACAACACTCTTTTGTGTGTGAAAAATTGCAAGAGTTAAAAAAGGGGTTGTTTGGTAGTCGGTTAAAGTTGTGTGTGTATTCGTAATGTAGATATTACCAGATACATTAGCTAAGCGAGGATCCAAGCTGACAAACTACGACAAGGCTATCTTTTTGCAATCTCTGTCAGAATATATCAAAGACCAACTTGCTAAAGACAAGAACATAGATATCTCTATATATATATATATATATATATTATCCTTTCAACCATAAAAAATATATAAAGGACAAAATGGAATTATTATTTTTTAGAGAAAAATTAATTGTTTGTCTCTTAATTTAACCTGTCACAAAATTTAAGAAAGTTGTGAATTTTTTTGATGTTGTGGTTTTAAGTTAAGGATATGTACTAAAATACACTCTAAATCTTATGGTTTTAAACATGTCACGTGAGATGTTAAAATTAAAAAGTTGTCAAATTAAGAAAGCGACATTTTATTTCAAACAAACTCAAAAAATATAGGAGAAATACACGTCTTATGTTTCCCTTATTTCTAATATTCCCTTCTATTTCTAAAAACCTCTAAAATCTCTTATTTCTCTCCTGATTCTAAATTATTTTATAATGTATCCAAGCTAATTTTTAATGTATCCGAGTTACATATTATGTATCCGGTTTATTTTATAATGTATCCGAGTTAGTTTTTAATGTATCCGAGCTACATATTAGTTGTGAAACAAAAAAAAAAATCAGATAGTTTAAGTGTGTTTTGATAATTCTACTCCAAGTTTAAATGTAACAAAAAAAATGAACAGAGTGAATATTAATTAAAAAATAATCAAATTTCATTGACTAAATAATATATTTATTTTTCTTTTCGTTTAATAAATTTATGATCAAATATAAACTTGATAAATACAATAATTAATATGAGATGAAAGAAATACGTGGCACTATTAGGATCTTTCAAATATATGTGGAAGTTCTTTAAATTGGAAGAGTCAAAAATACTTAATGGCGATAGGCTAGAGCACGTGAAGACAACGTGATCAGAGATGACATGGCAAATTTCTATTGGCTGTGTAAGACCCTTTAATTTTAGATTTTGTACGGACAATCTATTGAAACTCTGAGAGAGCCAGGAATTAAGACTAAAATTTCATATCTGTAATTAATGTTACAAGTAGTCAATGTTAGATACCTATGTTTTACGTTCTACATGACATCCTTAAATAATTGAGTCGAAAATAGTTACTCCCTCTGTCCCAATTTATATGACTCACTTTCCTTTTTAGTCAGTCCCAAAAAGAATGACACATTTCTATTTTAAGTAACAATTTGCCTATGAAATGTCTTTTTTACCCTTAATGAAATGATTTACAACCACACAAATTTCTATCATTCATTTTGGACCACAAGTTTTAAAAGTCTTTCCATTTTTCTTAAAGTTTGTGCCAAATCAAAGTACATCACATAAAATGGGACGGAGGGAGTAACAAATAACAAAGAAAGATATGAATATGTATGCGATGGAGAATGAAAACAGAGAGTTGCTCCCATAAACGAATGAATGAGGCTCTTAATCCTGATCAAACCAGAGATTCCGATAATCCAAGAAATCAACAGAAAGAGATGGATTGGATGCAGGAATCTGTCAAAAAATCCTGACTTTTTCGAGGCAGGACTTCAATAAGAAGGAAGAGCGTGATGTGACATTACTAGTACCAACTGAACGAAATGGAATGACTGAGAATACCACATTCCTTACAAACCTTTGTGGGATAGAATAATTATTTTCGATAGAAGGGTTGCAAAAAGAAAATATGACAACAAAATATCAATCTACAAAGCAAAATGAAATACTCCACTAATAGATAGTAGAAACAGTACATAAAAGAACAAGAAACTACGTGATTACTAAATGTTATGATTCCTTTGATCCATTTAATGTGATACGTTTTTTCATTTTAGTTTGTCCCCAAAATAATTTAATTTTTTTTTCTTATACCCTTAATAATATGATTTACAGCTATACACAAATATCTAAAAAATATTTTAAATTATAAATTTTAAAATTATGGTATCAAATCAAATGGCACCAGATAAAATGTGACGAAGAGAGTACAAGTTATGAGGGAATTGGTATATAGCATGTAAAATATGAAATAATTACTAATATTCGCATTATTAATACTTATATAATTCTAACTAGCTAATAAACGATCGTGTCAATTTTATTTGGAATCTCGAATAAAACGTTTTATTTGTTGAGTCATTGGTGGTCCCTTAGAGCGTCTAGACGAATGAAA
This sequence comes from Solanum tuberosum, assembly GCF_000226075.1. Lineage (NCBI taxonomy): Eukaryota > Viridiplantae > Streptophyta > Magnoliopsida > Solanales > Solanaceae > Solanum > Solanum tuberosum. The sequence continues at coordinate 202,195 of NW_006239397.1, forward strand.
TTGTGTATGATTCTCTCTTGTTGCCAACCATATATTATTTTATTATTATTATCTCTTTCTTTGGAACTATTTTTTTTGTTACACGTAGTAAAGTTTACCAAAAGAAGAAAAAGAAATAAGTGGTGTTCTTTCCTTAATAAGTTTATGTCTTTTTTATTTTTATATCCATTGATTGCAACTCAAAAAGGAAAGATAATAGTATTAGAAAAGTCTTTGAGAAATCAATGCTCTTCATTTTTCCCTTTTTTTTTTTCATAGTCAACAATAATTTTCTTAACTAGGGTTTCTATAACAACTATTTGTGTCTTCACTCTATTATAATATACTTACAAAGTTTTCTAATTACTTTTCTCTTCATCTTTCAGATCTGAAAAACCATAAAGTTTTTATTTTTAGGGGTTATATCCACATCAAGATTTAGAATCTTTCTATTTTTGGAAACTTCTCATGAATTGGTAGGATTTCTTGATTTGGAGTTGTGTTATTTTGTCTTAAAAAAAGTTGACCATTTTAAGTGATTATTCATATTCATGATTTGTTTGTTCTATTTTTGGAAACTTGTCATGGATTGCTAGGATTTCTTGATTTGGTTGTATTATTTTGTCTTAAAAAAATTGACCTTTTTAATTGATTGTTCAGTTCATATTCATGATTTTCTTGTCTAAAATCTTGGTTTAGCTACCTTTTTATTTTTGGAAACTTTCTCATGAATTGGTAGGATTTCTTGATTTGGTTGTATTGTTTTCTCTTAAAAAAAGTTGATTCATATTCATGATTTGCTTGTATCAAATCTTGATTTAGAGACCTTTCTATTTTTGGAAACGTTCTCGTGAGTTGCTTAGCCACTTGACTGTAAGGAAAAAGACGTTAAAGCGGTTGAACCACTTGATTATAAGAAGGTAACAAGTTTCTTACAACAAGGGATTTCTTGATTTGGTTGACTTAAAAGTTGACCCTTTTAAAGAGATTATTCATATCCATGATTTTCTTGTCTCAAAATCTTGATTTAGAGACCTTTCAATTTATGAAAACTTCCCATGAATTGTTATGATTTCTTGATTTGGTTGACTTAAAAAGTGTTGAGTACACTTTTAAGAGATCATTCATTAGTATCTAATCTTTGATTATTTCTTCTTTATAGCTTGTGATTTTATTGGCGGAGAGGGTATTCATTTTCTCACGAAGAAGAAAATGGTGAGGGGAAAAACTGAGATAAAAAGGATTGAAAATACAACAAGTAGACAAGTGACTTTCACAAAAAGAAGAGGTGGACTACTTAAGAAGGCATTTGAACTCTCAGTTCTTTGTGATGCTGAAGTTAGTCTTATCATTTTTTCTCAAAAAGGAAAGCTTTTTGAGTTTTCAAGTTCAAGGTACACTCTTATATTCATCTCTTAATTTATTAATTGCTATAAATAATATTATTAATTACTCCTTTTTCAACTTTTATTTTTTTAATTATATCATTATATATATATATATATATATATTATACATCATTAATCCTAATATAACTGGCCTTTAGAATTTGATGTAACAAGTACCAAGTACAATGATCACAACAGCTCATATTGACAGTGTAAAAGGGACCCTTTATCTTCTTGTTTCTACTAAATATAATAATCCCCCCCCCCCCCCATTTTTTAGTCAATTACAATAATAATATATTCAGTGTAATTTCATAAATAAAACCTCAAGAGGATAGTGGAGAAAATGATCAAAACGATCCTTCATGTACGAGGGTTGTTTTATGTTAATATATTCCACATGATTCATATGGTCCTTAATGTATTATAAAAGAGATCATTTTGGTACTTAGCCCTAAAAGTTAACTGAAAAAATAAAAAATGTTAAAGTTAATTGTGGGTCCCACAATTGAGACCTTCTTCCTCCATCTTTCTTGCACAGTTCTTCTCCTTCATCTTTTTTTTTTTTTTTTTCATTTCTTTCTACAACTTCTGCTGTTAAAATCTTCTCATGCATAGAAAAGTTTCTTCAAATTTCAAAAGAATATTTGTAAGATTTTTGTTTTCTACATCTGTTCAATTTTTACCCTTTAATTTTAAAAATAGAATTAAAAAATGGCTTGAAAAAATTAGTAATTTTGAGAAGGATAAAACAAAGGAAAGCTATATCCTCCACATAAATCGCTTCGACAAGAAAGAATAACTAGTTACAATTTTAAAAGAGTTGATTTATGGTGATCTCCTGGAAAGAGAAATTGAGTCTTTTATTTGATTTACTTAGTTTACATTTGTTTTAATGATTTTGGTTTTCTTATTCTTCTTTATGTATGATAATGGAAGCTTTTGAAATTTTTATTTAGATGGAGATGAGAAATGGGTGTAGTGTATATTATTTTTCTTATGAGGATATAGAGCATGAACCTCAAAAGGCAAAAGAAGAAGTTGAGGAGAAGGGTCTATGGCGGTGATGGTGAAAGAAAGCAAATTTGTTAAATCTAACCGTCTTTTTTTTTTTGGTTAGTTTTAGGGTTAAAAGACTAAAATGATCCTCTTTTCATATACATTAAGGACCATATAGATCATATGAAATATATTAAGGATCAACATAAAACAACCATCATACATGAATGACCATTTTGATCATTTTCTCGAGGATAGTGTGTACACAACTTTGTCCCCGTATAAATTTAGTGGCAAAACTAGGAATTATGTTTAGTGTGTTGATCAAACCTTTATTTATAATTCTAAGTATAATTTACATAAATTCAATAGCATTACGAGTTAATTACATTATTTCCCTACATTTTTTTCAAATTATAAAAGTACCTTAAAATACTATGAATTACATATACATCATTTGGACTTCCAGATACATCAACAGACATTCAGATACACAGGGAATAGATGCATCCGAGATGAAAAAGATGCATCAAAGAGGGGATAGGACATCCAGATAGATAGAGGAGTGATTTATCACGGGGGGGGGGGGGGGAGTGACGTATCACAGAGGGGAATAACTTGTTTCCAACCAAATGACCTCGGACATTTCAATGACCACCCTGGGTCAATATAACTATGCCATTACATAGCTACATTATGAAGATATATAACTAGAGATTACTTTTGATAGATCTCTAACTCAAATAAAACATAATATATACTAACAAGTACTCCCTCCGTTCCTTTTTAGTTGTCCACTTTAGAAATGGCACACAGATTAAGGCAACAATGATTAACACAGTGAAGTTACAATTTTACCCTTATGACAACTTTTCACTTCAAAATTACAACCACTTCTTTGAATTCAAGTGAAATAAATTGGAGGGAAACAACATACACTTTTTAGAAATTTTCAAGAAGTGTAAATAAGGGTATAATAGGAAAAAAATTGTTGTCCTTTCTTGATTTGTCAAAATGGACAACTAAATAGGGACAACTAAAAAAGGAAATATGGACAACTAAATAGGGACGGAGGGAGTAGTATTGATGATAGTACATGAGGTATTTATAATATAAGTACATCATATATAATCTATATAAATTCTTGATTAAGCTGTAACATGTACAATTTCTAGACTATTTTATGTAAAATATGTACTGGCAAGCTACTCTTCAAACAAGAAAGTAAAATTCTTGAAGCATGTGCAAGATGCTACTTGTGGTTTGAATTCTTTTTGGAATATAATATAAATATACCTGACAAATTGTACTTGCTACCAATAGTCATTTCCAATACCCCACACAACTTTTTGCCTGTTTATAACTCAAAGGGTTTGTTTGGTATGATTACAAGTTATGATTTTGATTAATTAAAATAGGATAAATTATGTTAAAATTAATTATGATGGGATAATTATGTTGAGACTATTTTTAATTGAGTGTTTGATTTGTTGTATACAAAATAATAATATGCATGACATAAATTTTAAGATTAAGTTGTTTATTTACATGATGGTGTCGTATGTATTTTCAAATAAAACGTTCTTATTTAGCTTAAAAATAGAATTTCATCTTGAGTTTGTTAAAGTAAAGGAGGATTTATGAGAAATCAAAATATAAATAAACATAAAATTACTCAAATAAATTCACAAATAACAATTATATGTATTTAGTGTAATATTTTAATAGAAAAATATGAAGAATTATCATAAAAATAAGGAGCAGAGAAGGATGGGAATGTGTTATTATACGTGAAATTTAAAATAATATAAATATACATGAATGTAAAAAGCGAGGTATAAAGAGGATATAAGGAATATGTTTAGCATTTTTACCTATTTTATCCTGGAATAAGTTATCCCGAGATTACTTTACCACCCAAGGAGAGGGATATATATAACTTATCCCGTGACAAGTTATATGTTGGACTTGTCAATCGATCAACAAATTAAGTGACATTATAATTTAATCTCAGAACTATTTGGTGTTGTCCTTCACACCAATAACCCCTAGTGCTAAACCCTAGTGAAAATCAACTTCTGCTAATTATCTTTCCTTTTATTAGGTCCTCTAGCTAGTTTTAGCAAATAGAAAGAGTCAAGTTCTTTCCGTCTCATTATTTGATATAGTTTAATTAATCACAAAATTTATGATTTTTTTTTTTTTGAAATTTATGATCTAAATAAATCTTAAATATTTATATGGTAAATGAAGAATTTTAAAGATAAGTTATTTCTAATTAGAATTTGTGTGACATTATTTTCAGGACAGATAAAAAAAAAAAGGTGTGCAATCTAATTTGGGAGGGAGGGACTAGTAACCTTTATATACTTAGCTCAACCTATAATTAAGAAGTTTGATTAATAATTTGAAAACCGGAAACATGGTGTGTGATAAGAAATCAAGGGCGGCTCAACATACGTGAAGGCTTAAAGCGAAATCTTCAGTAGAGGCCTAAAATCTAAACATGCCTCTAAAATCTAAACAAACTATATATGTTTGAGTCCGGAGTTAAAAGGGTAAAAAAATTTACAAAAATTCCGAAAGGACAATAAAATTCATTTTAGAACCAAAATGAAAACTTTTTTTAACGATTGAATTAACGTTGTTGAAATTATGTTGACAGACACAAGGCGCAACCGCCATACACCTTACAAGGCTCTGACGATCTGCGACCTGTTGTCAAATTTTTTTAAAAAAATTCCTTTAATTGTTCAAGTCTCCAAAATTACCAAAAATACTCTCAACTAATCCCAATATTTACACCTTCAGCCTTAATTCCTATTCATTGTATATGTCAGCCAAGGACAATTTTGTCATTTTAAAGAACACCATTGATAAAAAAAGAAGAAGACCAAAACCTTTTTTTCTACGATAAGCTATTATAGTCGAATTTACGATTTCAGGATTTAAACTTTATTGGTTCTATATCTATTGAGGGAGTTGGGTGGTAGATATAGAACAAATAAAGTTTAAATCTTGAAATCGTAAGTTCGACTATAATAATTTATCGTAGAAAAAAAGGTTTTGGACTTTTTTTAATCAATAGTGGAGTTTATTAAAATGACAAAATTGTCCTTGATTGACATGGACAATGAATAGGAAGAGGTGTAAATATTGAGAGTAGTTTTGGAGACTTGGACAATTAAAGATTTTTTTTTTTTTAAATTTGACATCAGGTCGTAGAATACATGTGCCTTGCAAGGGCGCATGGAATTCCGTGCGCTTTGCGGCTGTCAACCTAATTTCAACGACGTTAGTTCAACCGTTAAAAAATTGCCCTTTTGGTTTTAAAATGAATTATGTTGCCCTTTTGGCATTTTTTTTTACCCTTTTGACTCCGGACTCACATATGTTTTATTTAAAAATTACTTTTCTCACACTTTTTAGATGCAAATTAATTACTTAATGTTTTTTTTAATAAATGATTTGTTCAAATATTTATTTTCAATAATTAATGTTAGGTAAGATTTCAACGTTGAAAATCACTCTTTCACTAATATAATCATTATATGAATTGTTTACATAATTCTATAAGTAACAAATTTAAAATAAAAATAAGTGTTAGAAGCATAGAATCTAATTCAAAAAGTTGATAACTTGGTTCCACCTTAATATGCTTGTTTTAATCTTGAAACTTTAAGAAGGTATAAGAAAAAGGAAATTCTATAAGTAACAAATTTAAAATAAAAATAAGTGATAGAAGCAAAGAATCTAATTCAAAAAGTTGATAACTTGGTTCCCACCTTAATATGCTTGTTTTAATCTTGAAACTTTAAGAAGATATAAGAAAAAGAAAATTACAATTCACTTTTTAATTATTGATTCATATTTTTGATAGAGCATTAATTTAACTTATCAAATACTTGAAAAAGAAAAGTACAAAAGCAATTAAAAAGAATAAAATAATGAGAATGTTAGCACAAAAATGTAAGAAGGTAAACAATATTTTCTTGATTTCTTCTATTTGAATGAGGTGAAAGAGTATATATATATATATAATTTTTCATCATAAATAATTAATTTTTTATAAATTTTTTACATATAATATATTTTTGGTAAAAGTTTGAGGCCCCCAATTTGCATATGCCTTATTTTCTTACTGTATAGAGCCGCCCCGACAAGAAATCCTTGTACTATCTTGACAGATCAAAAAAAATTACAAAGTTCTCTTGTCCAAAATACTCGTTCTTCCTTCATGGATACCTCTCTTTAGTTAAATTTTTCGATCATGTTAACAACTTTACAAGCTCTAGATTGTTAACTAGGATCGGAAGGTTTAACTAAAGAAGAGGAAGCATGAAAGAAGAAAGAGGATTTGGAATAATAGAACTTTGTAATGAAAAGAACCAGAATTAGCTTGAATTGATTTTTCTTGAATTGATTACAAAAGTCTAATGCCGGCCCTATTTATACACGTCTATTGATGCTTCTAGATATATCTACAAGAATTTTTTTGATAACTTTATCTTTCAACCATCTTAAGAAGATTCTAGAATTTTTAAATCTATCTTTAAGATAAATATCTAAGATATTACAATCGATCATTCGAGAAGCTTCCTAACAAATCTAAGGTTTTTTGTTGTTTCAAAAAATTACATTCAGCTTTTTCATATTCCCGTGGTAATATATATAATTATTGAAATATGCATTATAATTGTTTGCAACAAATTTTAAATATATGGAAATAAATCAAACATAAATAAAATATGAAGAAATAAGAATATTATTAATAAAATAATATGGGTACAATTATGTTTCTCTTTTGATTCTTGTCTCTCTTAAGAGTTATTCGTGATTCGAGGATCATTCGTGGCATATTTTTCGAACTAGGCTAATTTGGAATAGATCTTTATGAAAGGATTTGTGGATCTTTTTAAAATATTTGATTGTCAAGAATAGTCTAAGAATATTTTGATCTCTTTATGGGATATCCGAGATGTCATTTGGTGAATCGATGAAGGTTGGATTTCCTCTTCCCCAATCCTCAATTTCTTTAAAGTCAAAAAGATATATATGTACCGACTGGCGGAGTCGGAAATTTCGTCAAGAGTGTTCAAATTTTAAAAGAGTGATTTATTTTTAGCAAAGTGGGTGCACAATTTTATAATTTTTTTTACTGATGAATGGGTGCATCCAAATTTAAAATTAAATTACATATCATCTAACTAAATCATACGAAAACTTAAATTACAATACTATCAATGGTCTAAGTCAAAATTAACAGAGAAAAGTCGATAAAAACAATTTCAGCTACTAGTTGAATACACTCAGGTGAATTGTTGGGACTTTTTCATAATTTAAAATAAGTGAATTTTTTTATAGTTCAAGAGAATCGTTGAAACTTTTTGCTACTGGACAACTATTTCTGTTTCTTTCTGTTTTTTTAGAGACAGGAATCGAACTTGGGACCTTATAACACTCTTAAATGAGTACGCTTACCACTAGACCACAAACCTTTGTTGTGTTTAAGAGTGTTCATTTATTGATATATCCACCTATTAAAGAATATTTTAGGCTGGCCAGCCTTCACCGACTCTATCCTAATATTCCCTTTGAGTGAACTTGTGTCTAGGTTTAGAGAAATAACAAAGGGTGGCTAAGAGAAAAAGAGTGAATCTGGGGTCCTTGTTATATCAATAAGTTAACAAAGGAGTATTCCTTTGTGATACAATGACATGGAGAGTAAAAATAAGCCAATTGAAGTGGGAACGCAGACTTTTGATAGGAAACTAGTGACAAGGGAGACCTTTACTCCGAATGTGGAATTTGCCGATGTAAATTTGGATTTAGTTGAACTCCAATATGGGTATCGGATATCGGATGAAAAACAAAAAAAAAGTATTTCCCTAGGGTGGTTAGACAACTCTTCTAACTAAATTACAAATCTAGTGAAAAAACCAATGAAGGTTGATATATAGTTCAAATACTATAAAAGAAAGACTAATATATCTTTGAACCCAAATATTTATTATGAGTGATGGTCTATATTTTGTAATATTGCAAGATATTTAAACATGATACAAAAAGAGTGCAAAAAGTTGATTAGGGAATTAAGATACCAAATAGGGTAAACAAATGGGTAAGCCTAGTCATGAAAAGACACTAGAAAGGGAAAAGAGGAAAAGACATGGGCAAAATCCAATGATCTAACAACAACTCACCATTCCAAAAGAAAGATAATGAAGTCATAGATACAATTGAATGCCAACATTGGTCTATTTGGACTCTTTATCACACCAACCTAGAGGAAGAATATGGATAGTGCACAAAATTACTATGTACCTTATATTTTGTTAATATAGTGCAATTTACCTTGCATTATGAAGTCCAACCAAGAGGCACTAAACACCTTTTCAATGTGACTAAAATTTCAGGCTCTTAGGATTCAAACATAGGAATCATTAATTAATAATTTCATACTAGATTTCAAGTCAGATGCAACTAGATACATGTATTTTTTTCTATCAGATACATTAAAATAGGGAGAGAGACGAGCGAGATTGGATAGAGGTGAGCAAGAGAATACATGTAAATCCACTTGAATACAGTGTATCTTGAACAAATTACACCTAATTTTGACCTCATACATCCATCCAAGATAATGTAAAGGCTCTTAGGATTCAAACATAGAGGCATGGCATTGTTAAAACGGCTTAAGATATAATGGGGGATTCAAGTTAGTACAAAGTCAGCGGCGATGTTATAAATTTTATCAAGGTTGTTCAAGATTTAATATATTACATATGAAAAGTTTGATTTGTATACTTCGTAAAATTTTCTATATACATAATATAACTTTTTAACAAAAGATGTTCAACTGACCATTCTTCACGTCATTTTTCTTTTCCATTATTGTAGAGTAAAATGTTGGAGAACTAATAGTGTGAGTTTCTTCATTTTTTTCTTTTCTTTTTACAGTACTAACAAGACAATAGAACGTTATCAGAAGAATGACAAGAATTTGAGACATGACAAAATATTACTTGAACAGACTACTGAGGTTAGCATTTTTTCAATTTATGCTATGTTTATATGTTATATATATTATATAATATTACCACATTCATGTGGATAATTAATAACATGGAAAATGCTGTAATCAACCCAAAATTAGTGCTCTTTAATTGATATTATTTCTGATTTAAGCCAGATTTTTGAAGTACTAGGGGATTAATTAGGGTATCTTTTATAATAAACCCAGCCACAATCTTGAATAGTGTAATATGATTTGCTAAACACTTGTGAATATCTCAGGGGTATAGCTAGGTATGGCGAGGGGTAGTCAATTGAATATCTTTCGTAGAAAAATTATACATGTACTTTTCATACATATATATTAAACTTTGAAAATATCTTGAACATCTTTAACGAAATTTTGTACTTCCCTACTGGAATATCCAACCAAAGTTGTATGTATTACAACAACATACTCAGACTAATCACCTCTCTCCAAAACTTCTTCGGCCTATCTCTACTTCTTTCACACTTGCTATATTAAGCCTCTGACACCTCCTTACTGGGGCAATATTGCGCATCTCCTCTTCACATGTCCAAATTATTTTAGTCTTGATTCCTCGTCTTGTCCACTATGGCAGCCGCCATTCTGGCATTGTCACTAATATCCGTCCTAGTGTGCCCGCACATTCATCTCAACATCCTCATTCCGCAACTTGCATCTTCTGAATGTCGAATTAATTCTTAACTGGTGAACACTCTGCCCCGTACAACATCGATGTAACCACTACTTTGTTGGACTTACCTTCAAGTTCAGATGGTGCCTTCTTATTGCACAAGATTTCGGAGGCAACCATAGTTTGTATGTAAAGCTTAATTTTTTTTTATTCCTTACAAATATCTTAAAATCCTTTTATACCAGCTTTTAAAGATCAAGATTGATTACATTTTCATACATTTTGTGTTACGTTTTCTAACGAGTGTTTATAGATGAACAGTTCTTCATTCCTAATCTTTCGAAAACTTTTTAAATATAATTCCTTAAATATTTTGTTTATTAAATTTTTATGTAGCATTTGAAGGAGGAGGTTATGAGCATGACTAGGAATCTGGAGGTTCTTGAAAACTCTAAAAGGTAATTAATATCTACAATTTCCCTATGCTACGATAATTATATTATTTCCTCAGTCTCAATTATGTGCCACTATTCATTTTTTGAGAGTTAAACAATTAAAATTTGATCATAAATTTGGGTATATATAGAATCTTCAGATTTTTTGAAATGAAATTTATATATTCGTAAATTACGTAAAAAATACTTTAAATTACATAATTGATAATCCATAATATTTAAAAGATGTATGAAAAAATTACAGTCAAAGTTAGACTTATTTAAATCTTGAAATCCGAAAATGCTACATAAATTGAGACGGAGGGAGTATAAAACTAATTTGTAGATGATTCTGAATTTATTTATTTTCTGTGTTGTTATGTTGTTGATTGCAGAAGGCTTTTAGGAGAAGATTTAGAGTCTTGCTCCATTGATGAACTTGAAAAGGTAGAAGGACAGTTAGATCAAAGTTTAAGAAATATTAGGGCAAAAAAGGTATGTATGTACAAATAGAGATCTAATGCACTTGTTTACAATTTTTTAAGAGTCTGAACTACACATAATTTAAGTGTTTTCATTCATCAGATACATAATTTAAGAATAACTTTTGAATTTAGTAATTTTAAACTTAAAATATATGTAATGCATTAAAATACCCATTGAGTCATATGCTCTTTAAACATGACAAGTATAATATATAGAGTATAAAAATACATTTTTTTCCCCCTCATAAATTGAAACTCCCCCCACCCCAACACTCACCTCTCTGTGTGCCACACACTCTTTTGTGTGTCCATGTGGATGCTAACTTATCAAATCATAATCTAAACAGATTTTTTAAATATCTAATCATAATCTATACAGATTTTTGAAATATCTGATTTTAAACATATCATTATATTACGTGGTTATAAATTTCTTGGAACTTATGATGTTAAATAGGGGCAGACCCACCCTTGAATAAGGGGTGTCAAGCGCTTGATACCTCTTCGTCGAAAAATTATATCGTATATAGGGTCATATTTTGATTTAATAAACATATATACAAGTATTGACACTTCTTGACACAAGTTAAATGTTTAATCTACTGGTTAACGTGTTGTGAAAATTTCTTGAGATTGTATGTTGTAGTCATAATTATATTTTTTATTATAACCATTGACTCCCCTTAATGTCAATCTTGGATTCGTTACTGAGATTAAACATGTCATAATATTTATGTATAGCTATAAAATCTTGTTAAGTAAAATAAAAGATTTAAACTAAATTGTTTCTAAATTTGAAAAGATATCATACTTTTGTAAAACCGATTTACAGAAAATAGATTCATGTAAATTGAAATAAACGGAGTAATAACATAAAGTGAAGCTTTTACAATGGAATTAATATTTTTGTGTTTTATAATTTCAGAACCAGCTATACAAGGAAAAAATTTCTCTTCTAAAAGACGAGGTAAAATGCATTAGTATATATTATTGTATCCATAAAATCAGTTTATTTTATTTTATTTTATTTACATTTCAATTTTTAAAAAATTTGAGAAAATCGCGTAATAATTGCTTTATTATAATTTTCCTTGGTTCTTTTGTCCCAGGTAAAAGTCCTAATGGAGAAAAATGCAGAATTGCGGGAAAAGGTGAAATATAATTTTATAATTCACTTTTTATATTTAGCAACTTTAGATTTAAAGATTAATAAAAATCGATCAAATTAAAACACATAAAATAAGATGAATGAAATAATGTGTTTAAGCTATATATGATTTAAAAGTTAACAAGATCGATCAAATTAAGACACCTAAAATAAAATAAATGAAATAATAGTTTTTAAGCTATGGAGACAACAAAAACCTCAAGTTTAGATAACTTTACCTTCTTTTACTTTAATATGTTGCCCTACCACATTTTTGCCAAATTTTGAATTAATTTGTATATATTAACAGTATAATTATTATTATTTTTACTTTTATTTGTAACTTGTTATCGTAGGATATCGAAATAATTTTTTAAATCATTAATTTTACATGTTAAAGGTTTACTTGTATTTTTATATTAAATTTTTTTACCTATTAACACACATTGAAACTCTATTCGTGTGCATCTTCTAAAATTTCTCATGGGTCAATCTGATCTACAAGTCAATCTAAATTTTGGAAGAATCGAAATGAATTTAGCGAGTCATATTTTGATTGAATAATCATTAAATATTTTTTAATTTGTTATTACAGTATGAGGCTCGATCGCTGCCTTTATTTATTGATCGACAAGAAGATGAAAGTCCTCAAGCACGAAAAATGGAGGTAGATACACAACTATTTATTGGATTTCCTGAAAGATGACTAAAGACGAAGTCAAGATTTGAAATTTATGAATTTAAGAATTTTATTTACTTGAATCACTTTATTCTAAATTAATAATTTATATGTATTCAACCGTTTTCTTGAAATAAATATAGAATTTTAATCAAAGTTATTAAGTTTGATTCTGTAATTTATGTACTTGCACCGCCTCATTAATTACAAGCTTTTGTGACTGCCATTTAATTCACTTGATAACCAAAAATAATAACAACAAAAAATAAAATTAAATCATCAATGTTTTTTAGTTAAGCACGACTATGGCCAATAATCCTTTTTATTAAGTCCTTTAATATCATCTTAATGAAAGGTTAGCTGATCGACTAAAACAAATGTCGAGAGGATTAAGATCTTGTAAAATTTGAGAGGATTAACTAATGGTAACTTAATCTAATCTGATTAACGATCTCATGAATTATGTTTATATGCAACAATAACAAATTTATTAGTTAATTAAATATGAAGTATTAAAATTATAAAAGTTCATAAAAGTTTTAAGCTTCACTAATTATTCGGTAAATTTGATCTTATTTTATCTAGATCTAGTTGGTTCATATTTCAAGAAACACCAAATTCGACGTGTTATATTCATTGTGAAGACAGCAAAATTGCTTACCTCATATATATTGGTAATGTAAAAAAAATATACTTAATGAAAAGAGGCAAAACTAGAATTTAAAATTTATGGATTTGCTACTTGATCCCCCAAAAAAAAGGAAGTCACAGCCGCATTTAAATTCTAGAAATAAGTTGGGGCCCCTTACCAAGTCTACCAGATAGAAGATGATAGAGGGACAAAAGTACGGTGGAGGTTGGTTGAAGATGATGTTACGCGGCGTTCGAAACCAATCTTAGCTTGAAGTGAATGAATTATAAAGAAGTAAGGAAATGAGACGACTCTTTCTTGATCTATGTTGACACCCAATTTTGACTCTCCCCAATAATAATTAATTTCCGAACTTCTTAATTTTCAAAGGATTTAAAATAATTGACTTTTATAAAATTCAAAATATTTTTGTCAAGTTAGTTTTTTAATAGGTTGTCACTTTTATAATTTTTAAATAATATATGTATATTTTTGAATTTTATAAATATTCGAAAATCGTCTCAAAAGGTTTTGTTCAACTAAATAATTGGTTAGTTTGCTTAGTTATTTAATGATTTATAAAATTTATTTTTATATCTAATCAAATTAATTATTTTTATTTCATGAAAGGTAAGAAGCTCATTAATTAGTTATACTAATTCGTCCTATTTGGATTTTAGCCGATTTCGCAAATTGAAATCAATTTGGCTATATTTCTTTTTATGATTTTAGTCTTTTCTTTTACCTCCTTTTAAACTTTTTTAGAAATCAATTTGGGCCTCTTTTTCATTAACCCCTAGCCCACTCCTAAAATTCCCATCCCCTCCATACGTTCCAGCCCATCATTTTTTTTTCTTTCCACTCTAATTTTTAAGGGCAAACCACATAAATCTCACTAGTTTAGGTCTTAATTATTAAGATTCTCAATAGTTTCAAATATTACTTCATGTACCATATTTTATGCTTAGGATTCATGAGTCTGAATCCATGAGATACATGCAGTATCTGTCGAATTTTAAAATTGAGATACAAAATTTATTTATTTAAATTAATTGGTTGGAACTGATTTCCTTAATTAGAGGAGTAATTGAGGATTTTCAAAATACATAGATAATTAATTTCATTTTATTATTCTTTGAAATAGTAAATTCATTAATATTATTAATATAAGATAAAAACATGTATATCTTGGTAATGCAATTTGATTAATTTCAAATTATTACTCTTAAAATAATAAATTCATTAATTTGATGTATCTAT
>NW_006239397.1:216993-221129 GCF_000226075.1 Solanum tuberosum
ATACATGGTCAGACACCCCATTACTAAAAATACAACTCAGATCTTAATTAAGATTACTACTTATTGGATACACATGTTTCAAGGGCTATATCAAAGTAATATTGGTACTACCAAATCCATGTCACGGTAACCAAAGAAAGCCTTAGAAGAACACCAACAAACAAAAACTCTCTACAATACTCCCTTTGATCCTTTTGCGTTGTGGTATAACATAATCAAAACTAAGATCCATTTCTTTCGGAGACAAACAATCAAGACCCACTATGAATTAAAGTTTTCTCTGTAGTAGTTACTTTGATTTGATCTAGTTATAAATGAACAATACAGAATAATATTTGGGTTCAGGAGAATTTGTCGGCCATGGTGATGATATCTTGAGAAGAAGAGAGTAGATTAGCTATTGTTGGAATGAAATTGTACGATGAAATTCTTGAATCATAAAGGAGGAGACATAATTGAGTGATAAATATGGGAGGGGAGAATTAAGAGATAGTGGTTAATTTGGAGTGAAAGAGTTAATTAAGCAGATAATTAATTAATCAATCATAGTTTTAAGGTATGTGGGTATCTAATAATCTAATTGTATCTTCAAATAATATATTAATATATGGTATAAAATTTTAAAAGTGGTAATATATGTAATTGTTTGAAAGTAAAGATAATATTAGTATATATAGTAGTGATTTATGTCTAATAAGGTAGTTTATCCAATTTTTAATTATGGCAGCCCACTTCCTGCAGCCCATACAGTACCAGAACCGACCCATCCCCATCCCTTTTTCCCTTTTAATCTCACGCCAACACATTAGCAGCTACAACGTACAGCAACAACAACCAACCCACCCCTACGCTTTCTTCCTCCTGCGTACAACCCAGAAAATACAGCAAATCAATTGAAACCTAGCCAAAATCGCTGCAACAGCAGCAAAAAGGCACTTTCCTGCACGCGAAATTTGTCCTTGTGGCCTTGAGATGGAGCCACGTCGCGCCTAAGGACGGGTGAATCAATCCGGAGCGTCAATTCGCCCTTTCCTCTTCCGAAATGGGACGAAACTTGCAAGAAAAAGGGTGTTTGTCCAAATTTGTGAAAGATTTTTTATTTCAAATTTGGAATGGGCCTTGAACCCGGATTTTCGTCCCTTCCCCCTTCCCCCCCTATTTTTCCGAACCCTATGTGGATTCTATATAATGGCTTTGGTTCACTGTTGAAAAGGAAGGGGGGGGGGGGAATTTTCTTGAGTTTAAAAAAATTTGGACTTAAAGAATCATTAGAGAAAAGTGAGGAAAATATTAAGCGGAAGTCGCTGGAATTTGGAAGGAAATACAGTAAACTAGAAGTACAGAAGAGGATCATTATTCGACACTAGCTTCGTTCTCTCCGCTTGTTTTTCCATCGAGTTTCTTTGGAAGTGCACGGTAGTGGTGAAGTCGTTGCTCTGTTCGCTGTTTGTTGTCCCAGGGAACTGCCCAAGAAGAGGTGACATTCTCAACCCTACTTTCTTGCTCTTCCTCTTTGTAAATAGTGTGTGTTGCTTCGTTACTGCCCGAATGACTACTTTTTTTTGGAGTTTATGTGCCTCTTAATATGACTTGAAAATTAAGAATGTTGTATCCCCTGTTTGCTGCTAGAGTATTATGTTTTGAGGTGTATTTTATTTAGTCTTCCCCAAGTTTCTTACATCATGGTCTCATTTGTGGTCAAACCTTTAGTCTTTAGTTACCGCTTGGTTCGATTCTTTCTTTAACGTTATTACCTAAATATCTTCTGGGAAATTTGTAGTCATTTGAGTATAAATTTGGAAGTTATAAAGATCTATTTACAGGGTGAGTTCTACGTTTCACTGTTCAAGCTTATTCCGTCATCTGCTTCATTTGATGTCTGAATGTCGTTTTGATATGTCCTCGTTTCAGTGCTTTACTTCCTTAGAGTGTTTCGAAGATATAGTCTGATTCTTTTTAATCTCATTTAAGCTTAATAGAGCCTTCGTTTGCTATTGTCGTGGGTTTTAATCTTAGTTGTCTACGCTTTCTTGTTGTCCATAGTATTTAAAGAATGACTCGATTTTATAGGATTGGTCTGATGTATTTTTTGATTCCTTAAAATGATTTGGGTGCTTTGAGTTTTAATGTTTAGTGACTAAATTTTAAGATTAGTCATGCTTCTTTGAGAGTTGCACGAGTTAAATGTCATTCCCCGTCTTGAATGAGAGTTTAAGTGATATCGATTTTTTTTTATTTTTCTCATGCCTACTGTTTTGGTTCATGGTCAAATGCTCAAGTTTAGTCTATTCTATACATGGGTTTATTATTGCCTTTGCTTAGTTTCATACTGTCTTTTCTTACTTATTTTTTATTTTGTTTTAGCTTAATGACACCAACCTCAATAATTTGTTCCATTTTTTCGCTTGATAATTGCTTCTCTGTTATTATATTTGTCTAAGTAGCTATGCCTAAATCCTTTACATCTGACCAATTCGTCATCATATTGTAGTATTTTATTTTATCATGTAAGTCTCATTTCATCTTAAGCAAATAGTTTGCAAGTGTTGTATGCAGTCTTTGGGTCATCTCTGCATTATGTTGACATAGTGAACCAATCATGCGTGTTTTCACCTTATTTCTATTTTCATATGCCTTAGTTATATTGTAAAATTTTAAAATATGTTTCATTTCTAATTTCCATCTTGTTTTATTCTTTTCCTATGCATGGACTGCTTCCTTCCGAGTCTTTGGAGGCTCCCTCCCCTTGCATTTCGCGAATTGGGCGGCCCAATTCTATGTTTCCTATCGAGTCCAAAAATAATTGACATACAGGTCTCGGAGTTGATGAATTCGAAGCAGTGGAGAATTGAAGAGATTGGGCCAAAAAGCCCATCTTTATTTTCAAAGAAGTTGTATTTTGTTATTTTGGACCTAAGCCCTTGTCGTCTTATTATTATTTCTGTTGGAAATTTAGGACAAATAATATTTTATTTCATGTTAGTTTAGGACATGTGCAGGTGACTCAAATGGGCTAAAAGGCCAAAACAAAAATAGGCCCAAGTATTGGTCCATGCGGACAGGAAAATCAAACTTGGGCCCAAATCTCTTTCCCTCCTTCCTTTGTTGTGTTTGTTCACTCACTATTATGGTTGGCAACAGAACCGGGAGGTACCGATACCGGTTTCGTCTCGGTTCCAGATAGTACCGGTTCTATCCGGTATTGTATCGGTCCGGGAGGGGTAACGGGATGAAAACCGGGATTTACTGGTCCGTCCCGGTTCGGTTAGTCCCGGTTTCGGATCGGTTCGTCCAGTTTTTTTTTTAATCTGAAATTTTAAAATTTATAGCCGTTGAGAGCCGTTGGGCAACGGGTTTTGGGCCCCACAAAACGGCTCTTTCACCCCCATAACTCCCCTTTACACCTCCCTACCCCCCAAACTTTTTTTAATACCCCAACCTTTTTAAAACTACATTTTCATCCTTTTTATTAACTATAAATACCTCTAATCTTTCATTCTTTTCACTCACAAAAATATCTTCTACTCTCTCTACTCTCTACTAAATTCTCTTATTCTCGTTAAAATTACGAATTTGGTCTTAGGAAATTGGAGCTTCAAAATTCAACTTTCAATTTTCGGCTTCCGGTCATACAACGTCTACTTTCTTAAGTAGACGTTTGGTACATTCGTTCCAACTCACTTTTCATTTAGTTATTTATTTGTTTGCATTTAATTATTTATTTTGTGAGTAATTAGTCTCTAGTCTCTACTTATTTAGTTATTTATTTGTTTAAAACTTTGCTAATCATTTTCGTATTATATATAATTTACTACTTTTTATATTTGAATATGGATTTCGGAAAAAACATTATTGAAAAGGGTAAAACAACCATAGTTAATTCGTTCACTAATTTATCTAGCTCAAAATCCAAGAAAAATAAAAAAACCGGTAGTACTTCTCAATCTAAAACTAAAAAAACTTCTCAATTAAGAATAAATACAGATGATTATACGCATGTTGATGAAACTATTTTTAATATTGATAGTAATAGTGGATTAGATCCTTATCATGAATACTTACAAAGAAGATTTGGTAATTTTGAAGAGGAATTACCTGAAGATGATGAACATGATGATGTTAATGATTATATTGAT
>NW_006239397.1:221540-232379 GCF_000226075.1 Solanum tuberosum
CTCGAAGAGTATTTGGACGCACTTTTGGTAGTGACTTGATATTTGTGCTTAAAGGGTTCTAGAAGATAATTTGAAGAGGAGTGAGCTAGAATATCTCCAAATGAAGCAACATATTCACACAAGCAGTTATAACACATAAACAAATATTGCGCGTTCTAAACATGTATGTGACCCTTTTGTGCCAAGGGTAGGCCTAACGATTTGAAGGATATATAACGTCATTTGAAACATTTCATTGCCCCCAAAACCCAAATTTATACAATATTTGCGAATAAACCGAATGGGGATACATAATAGGGGAAAAGAGATACAAAATAATTAGTCCCGCGCAAGGGTACAACCCTAAACTAAACTTCCATGAAAAGTCCTTCGCTCTTAAGCTTCTTGCCATCTCTGGATGCCAACGTCTTCAGATGCAATGGTAATTTGATCTTTCTTTGTCTCGAACAAACTATTAAATTCCTGACCCAAGAAACAATGTTTTGCCAAATGACGTATACATCCTATAAATATAAACACACAAGTATGGTTGTCTTTTATTGACCAATGGGCCAAATAGACACAAGGTGGACTTCTAATGGGCCCAAACACGCCTTGGGTGTTGGGTCAACTTAGTTCAAATGCACTAAATTTGGGATTTGGTTTTGCTCTACGCTAGTTGACTAAGAGTGGGGTTTATTTGAAGTGGACTGGTGACCCAAGCGGACAACTTGGGCTGGAGTAGTTAGCGACCGTTTACCATCCAGTGGCCAACTACATTCGCCAGGGTACTCTGAGAACAATTGGTTAACGAACGACTGCGGCCCGCATAATCGTCCTTTAAGTGAAATAAAGAAAAAAAATGTCATTTGACGGAATAAATGATATGCATGCAATGACAGTTCATATCACAATTTAAGTAAATAAGGTAAAAATATGTCATTTGACGGAATAAATGATATGCATGCAATGACAGTTGATATCACAATTTAAGCAAATAAGGCACATATGAGGTAAAACAATTCAACAAATATTAGCAAATAGTCAAAGAGAGTCAAGTCATTATGGTTAGAACCTAATTGAATTCCCAGCAGAGTCGCCATTTCTGTTTTGCCGTAATTTAACTATTTCTAGAAAAATCACTTTTTGAAATGTTCTATATATAAAACACTTTAAGAAAAATACTTAGAAAAGAGTCGCCACTTAATTTTTTAAAGAAATTAAGAAAACTTATAATTTTCAAAGATTTAAACAGAAAAAATCGTTTGAAAATACCAAAGAGGGTTCGGGGTTCAATTTACACTTCGAGAAGGGTTTAAGCATTCGAAGTGTCCGCTAACTTGCGGTTGACCTGCGACTTGACTAGAATGTATTTGACTATTTTTAGAAAAATAATTTAACATAAAATATAACTTATAATATATTTGATTAAAAGATAATTAGATAGATGATGCATTTTATTTCGTTTTGCTTTTTAGAGGAGGGGATCTAAAATGATACATTTGACTCGAAATATAAGTGATTAGAATATTAATAAAACTAGATTAATTAGAATTACTTTAATTCATTTTTAAACCAATTTAATAAATTAAAACATGAAAACCATTTTAAATTAATTGAAAAAGTTTTGACTAACCTTCTTGAGAAAATGACCAAATAAGTATTATGTTTTATTATCGTTATTATTAATCAATTGAAAAGGGTTTTGACTAACATTTTTTAAAGTTTATTAAAAATAAAATAAAAAAAATAAAAAAAATACTTTAACTTAGAACAATTTTGAAATGAGTGAAAAAGGTGATTTAAATGAAAAAAGACCCTTAAAGAACATATCTTTAAAAAATATTTAGGAAAGTAATTTAACATAAAATATATAATATTTTACGATATTCGATTAACTTTGATAAAAATAGTTAAATAAAGAATAATTTTTAAATTTTTGGAAAATAGGATCTTAATTGAAACAACTTGGTCAATTAGGATTTTAACAAAATTAGATTAATTAAAATTTGTTTACGTCATTTTTTAGAAATAATAATTCGAACCAACTTGGTAGATAAACCAAGAAATTATTTTAATCTAATTAAAGATAAGTGAAAGTTTTGGCTAAAAATATTTGAATAAGTATAAGAGTTGATAGGAATGAATTATTTTAAAGAAACCAACATAAAGAATATGGTTCATCTTTTGGGGGATTCAACTAAGTTAATTAAAAATTCTAAAGTTAGAGTTAAACAACAAATAATAAGTAATCGCAATTAAGTAAATAAAGCGTAAGGGAAAAATTGAATTTGGGCCTTTCTTGGGCCTAAATTCGCTGCCACTTTGGGATTTAGCCCAATTTCCGTTTTTGTATATCTGTTGTATATTCTTGTATACGGGTCGGATTTTGACCAATTTTCTTGTATATTGAACCGTATACCAAATGTATACAATCCATTTCTTCCCCTGCGACCTGTATTTCCGATTTTAGCCACGTATTTGTTGCACTGATATGTATATCAGTGTATACATGATGTATTTCAGCCTGTTTTCAGCCTTTGAGACCTGTAATGCAACTCCTCTTTCAACTGTTTCAGCTTCCAAAATTCACCACGATGACTGACTCGAAGAGAAAGAAATCCGGGCCTCTATGGCCCAATAGGAAGATGCGAGGATGAGAGGAGCCCATGAGGACTCGAGGCGAATTTTACATGTGACGAAACAAACAAATAAAAATACGTAAGTGACAACCCACATATTCAATATAAGAAGTATTGATGTGAATATTTATACTATTGTATTAGAGCCTAAACATCAGAAAGAAAACAAAAATGACTCCCACTAATGTTTAATCACAACAAGAACTAAACCGTGCAAATAGGAGAGAATATCATTCATACAAGTACAACCATAGACCAAAATGTAGCATGCAATAATATCATATTTTCAAATTTATCTCATGGAAAAGACATACTGCAGGGACAAATAATTTAGGCTCTAAACACTCCTAATATATTTATCATAGTGACCAAACAAGCATGCTAGACTACTATCATTAAGCCAATAAACTCAACACCATGTTAGGCATAAGGACCAATCTAAGACGGCATAACGAGCAATTCAAATGGACATGAAGGGGAAATTTCAAACAACCCGCAAGAGATCAAATTTTAACTTAACAAAACAAAACACATCATTTTTAGCCAAAAACCATAAAAGGTGTAGCTATATTGGAGAAATTACGATGTTAGAAACTATTTTTTTAAGGCAAACGATTAATGAAGCACGCTCGGAACTATACTAGAACAAGAGCAGTAAGCTTCTAATAGCCAACATCATACACCTAAAGCCATGTATTTGTCATTTTTGAATAACAACCTTCAAACTACCGTGATTTTGAGACATGCTTTAATCCGAAATTTTGACTTAAACAAAAGGGGAATCAACTTAATGATGAAAACACAGAGTTATGAACCCAAAGGAAATCTAGGCAGATAATCAGAGGCAAATATTCCATTTTAACATTAACGACAACATTTCACTGCCGGTAAAAGAATTAACCAGTAATTAATTTCACATCAGAAAATGATCCAGCATTCACTAGGCCGCAAGACATGATAGAATAATTACGCCGATGTCTCAGTGCTTCGTAACAGTAAACATAGGGGAAAAACATTTTCAGCTAAAGTCATCAACACGACTAAATTCCAACATATGGAAAACTAACAACGCCAATAATGACTAGCCAAGCATTGATAAAAGAAACTGAAAAAATACAGTATAAAGATGAGAAGAATTCACCTTATTCCGGGCAGCGAAACTAGGACTTCGAGTGAGAAAATGCGTCAACCACTGACTACGAGAGATTCTGAACAAAAGCAAGGAAGCTTGAGATGGAAATTCGGAAATTAAAAATCCTTAGCCTAACCACTAGAAAACCAAAAGTAAACCTTTGATGGATTTTATATAACTATATTATGCCTCCCTTCTCTATATCCTTTCAATATTCTTTCTCTGTTTCTTGTCAAAGATTTCCAATTTTTCCTCTAAAAAACAACCCCCTTTAAACCGAAAAGCAAAGATGGACTTTTATAGGAGAAAATCAATTCGATTAGAGGGAAAACAGATTAAAATTTGAATTTCAAATCCCCTTTTTTCGGAAACAGTAGAAAGGATGGGGCTTTCTACAAAAGAGGATGAGGGGACGGGGTGAGTATGGGCATTGCAGGGTAGTTGGACGAGACTTCCGGATTTGTTGAGATTTGTTGCGTCTGGAAGAGGAAGAACAGGGTAGGGTCGGTTCATGTGTGAAAAAGGAAGAAGAAGAAGAGTACAGGAGTCGTTTGGTACTGGGTATGTACGTATATGCTGGTTGTAATATGTTTGGGCCTGGGTTAGTGGAGGCTGCTAATTGGGTTGGCAAAAAATGAAAGTGTTGGGTTGATATTGAAAAAAAATGGGTTGATGGGCTGCTAGGAAATTGAACTTAATGGGCTGCTGAAAATTGGCCCAAATAAGAAAAGGGGTTAGATCTTTTAAGTGATAAACATATTGAGTTTAATTTACATGAATTAATATTAATTAATTAACGAGTTTTTTAATCTTAACGAAATATAATAATTATTTCTATTATAAAATATAATTAGTTTAATTAAAAACTAATTAACTCGAAACTATAACTTAAAGTCATAAAATATTTAACTAAAATGTAGAATCTTTGTGATGATTTTCAAATATTTATAAAATAACGTGATTGTAAAAAATATACATATTTATTATTTAAAATTATTAAAATGATAATGTTACTCTAAAAATAACTTGAAAGTATTTTGAATTTCATAAAAACTATTAATTCAAAATTATGACCTTTGCTAATAAAGTATTAGAAAATATAAAATCTTTTTGAGATGATTTTTGAGTACTCATAAAATGCATTAATTATATACATAACTATATAAAACATATATATATATTAAAGAAGTGACAAAACTATTTAAAATAACTCGCAAACTATGTTTATTTTATTTTGAAATTTTATAAAACTAATTATCTTAAAATCGTTTGAAAATTGAAAAAGCTCGATGATTAATTTATATATTGGAGGGCTAAATTGGGTGTCAGGAATAATGAAGATGATATTGATGATATGATAGATTGTATTATTGAACTTTCTCATAATGATAGAAATGATTTTGATGCATATATTAATCAAAATAACCTACTACTATTGATCTTCTAGAATGGTGGAGCAATTGCGGCCAAGAATTTCCAAAACTTCAACCGGTTTATGGTTTCCTACATATCTCAGGCTATATGAGAATTCAGGCCACTTGTAGTTCGATACGCTTGATTTGACGCACGATTTTGAAAGAATTCAAAAGCCATTCCAATACCGAATTAGAAAGATACCAGAATGCTCGGGAATAAGATTTGAGAGTGAAAGTTGGAATACAGCCGAGTTTTCAACATTGAGCCCGCCTACATATCCTTAAATCTTAGGGAATCAGGCTGCTTGTAGTTCGACTCTACCGGTTGATAAAGAAATCTATTATGCTAGATCACCTTTGGTTTCGAAAGAGCGACAAAGTAAGTCGAGTATGAAAAAGAGGCTTGCAACCTCTTAGCCATGAATGTGGCGCGCTTCACACCCATAATTAAGAACTTACACGGACATAATTTTCAAAGCTCTTGGTGCATTGTCACTCAGATTGGAAAATTGCTCCCGGTGAACCCATAATTTTCCGGATGCGAAATAGGAACTGAAAAATCTAAGAAGAACCCACATGCCTTCTGAAGGGGTGTGGTTTGATTGTGGTGAAAGTCGTTCATCTGCTCGCGTCCTAAGAGTTTGGTACTTGCCTTTAGACTATGTCCCAGTTCGCTGCTAAGAAAAAGTTCCACGTTGTGCTGCATCTTTTTTGATGTCGTCCGCACCTGTGGTTTGTTTTGGAGAATTCATCCTTTCGGATGCTCTCGACAAAGACTGAGATAAAACTCATTAACATAGAAATGCAATTCAAATGGAGAGATAGTGTCTTTTACCGTGTTGACACCTTGATTGCTCTACTTGAACATTGACGTCAACTTCCTCCAGTTTGACGTAAAGCAAATAAAGCTCGTATTTTGTATTTGTAATATAATCTTCAATGTACTCTTGTTTTGATGACAAAGTAATAAAATAGGTAGATGTAATATGTTGATAGTTCTCTTGATGTCGTTGTTGATAGTTCTCTTGATGTCGTTGTTGATAGTTCTGTTGATGTTGTTCTTGCAAATGAAAATGATGCAGCCGATGTTGAATTTCTCGCGATGCATGATTTCCTTTTCTTCCATGTGTAAAGATAATGATTCCTAAAAATAATACAGGTGATGTTTCCCCGAAAACTGTAGCTGATGGTGATTTTCCCGCGATGCATGAAATTTTTTTCTCGCGATGCATGAATCTTTCTCTTGCAATGCATGACTTTCTTTCCCGCGATACATGACTTCTTTCCCGCGATGCATGAATTTTCCTCCGCGATGCATGACTTCTTTCTTGCGATGCATGAATTATTATTTTTTCCGCGCATAACCTATTTTTCTCGCAATGCATGATCCTTTCTCTTGCTATGCATGAATTTACTTCGCGATGCATGATTTCTTCGCGATGCATGATTTCTCTGCGATGCATGACTTCTTTCTCTTGCTATGCATGATCTTTTCCCACGATGCATGAATTCTTTCTCTTGCTATGCATGAATCTCTTTCCGCAATGCATGAATCTTTTGATGCCATCCCCAGTACCGAACGAAGATAATGTTTCACCGAAAAATATAGGTGATCTTCTGGATATTTTTGGGATGGTGGTATTGTCTCAACCGACAATATAAATAAAAATGACCCCCGGAGTAGTGGTATCATCTCTTTTGACAATACGATATAAATGACTCTCCGGGTAGTGATATCGTCTCAATCGACAATATAAATAAAAATGACCCTCAGAGTAGTGGTATCATCTCATTTGACAATACGATATAAATGACCTTCAGGGTAAGAATATTATCATATCTGATAATATAATGCAGATAAATATCTTCCAAATATCTTTAGTTGCTGGAAAATAATAATATTTCTCTCTTCAAGGTTTTCATTTGTCCTATCTCCGAGCATAATTGCATGTTCATTATGAACCTTGTCTTGCTGAGAATTGAATAAAGTAATGCTACTCATATTCTTAATTCTTGGTATAAGAAGCATAAAATATTTCCTGTATTTACAGAAAAGTTGTCAATTTGGGGAGCTCTGACCCTTTTGACCTCTCCATATTCATTGAATGGAAGAATATGCTGATTTTTAGGCGAGCTAATAAACCTGTATCCACAGAAAAATTATTAGTTTGAAATGAGCTGATCTGTGTCGATCTCTTTGGTTGTCTGCTCCTTGTCTTGCTATCTCCGGTTGATTTCTCCGATCTCCCGCCTCTTGATAGGTAAGACAAAAAAATTTATGCAAAAATAATTGAAACATGAAGGAAAAACTTTTAGGAAAAACAAATTTTCAAAAGTAATGTTTGGAAAAAGTCACTGTCAAGTGTCATGTCACGTCAAGCTTGATGAACGCCATTTGGAGTTGATGTTTCGAGATCCGTCAAATTACTTGCTGGGACGTATTCAAAGTTGCTCTAACCTGCCGATGGACCTTGTTGAAATTTTGAGGTCATTCTCAAAATTTCTGTCCCAGTCAACTGTCTTAGCTTATCTTTAACCGTTGGTGGTCAAATCACAGAATTTTTGAGACCCTTTCAAAAATTCTGTCCCAGTTGCAAATCTCAAAGTAACATCAGTCTCAACTTTGTTAGAGAGATCTTTTCCTCGAGAATTTTTGAGTCCCCCTCAAAAATTCTGTCCCAGTTTCTATTGTAAAGAGAAATAGAAATCTTACGGGAGATATGACCGAGCCATTGTGGCGCCTACGTATCCCGTTGAGGCAGGAATCAGGTCAAACGTAGTTCAAATACAAAAGAAGATATTAAAAGGGATAAAAGGGGTTGACCGAGGCCGACATAGGCCGCCTACGTATCTCATTCTTGAGAATTCAGGTCAGACATAGTTCATTACAAGCGGGATAAAATTCTAAACGAAGCGATTACAAGAGAAAAAAAAAAAAAAAAAAGGCGGTTGCAAGGAAAAGATAGAAATCGAGTCTTTAAACATGGTATCTTTTGACAACATTTAACTAGATGGCGGTTACAAGGAAAAGATAGAAATCGAGTCTTTAAACATGGTATCTTTTGACAACATTTAACTAGATTGATAACTTGTGAGATCTAATGTTCATGCTCAACCATGTGACGTCATCAAACAAATGTATCGATATGTTCTCCAAGCAAACTGATGAGTTCTCTTTCTTGTGTTTTTGTCAGATAGGCACCAATTTTGATTTCTTTGATGCGTTCATCATTTTCCTGATTCACTATTCTGATCTTTTCTGAATTTGACTTATCGTGATTTTTGAACTTTTTGAACTCCTCATTGTAGTCCCCAAATTCCTCCGCATCTACCCAATTTTGTTCATTCAGCTTGTGACATGACATGATATTGACAGATTTAAAAGTATTTTCACTGAAATCATACACAGATCTTGTTAGATAAATATAAAGCAAGTAAAGAAAATTTTCGCAATAAGGCAGTTTTTTCATTTGAAATAAGAAAATAAAACTCTGGCAATGACAATAAATCATTTTTCCCTTTTTCAAAATATTAGGAGGGAAATTAAAACATATTAAGGCAAAAATAGAGTAAAGGATAGGTCTCGAGTCTCATTCGGAACAACATCAATTTTAAAAACAACATAGAAAATTGTCCATTTCTACCAAGACGAGCGAGGAATCAAGAGAGGAGTGGATGTCCAGTCAGGCATTTGCTCCTTTGGCTCGTTGTCTAGTATGACTGGCGTCTCAATCATCTCTTTAAGCACAATATCACCTTCTTTGACCAAATTTTCGATCCCTTCCCCTAGACCATTTTGCATTGGAAAAGACTTATTTGAGTGAAGCAATGATTTTGAAAGAGCTTGATCAATCTTCAGCTTGTTCTGACCCTCTTTTGGCACTAAAGCAAAAGCTTGATGAGGTGTTATGATCCCAAATTCAGGTTTCTCCCTTTTGGTTGGAGAGACTACAATTTTCTCAAGTTTTTCAAGGTTGGCTGAGATTATAACTTTCTCCACATTCAAATCTTCTTCAACTTCAATCATATTAATAGTCAACCCTTCATGATTCGGCATGAGGTTACTATTGACATTATGAGTGGACGTCTGAAGAGTGACGACCTTTTGATCTATCAGGTCT
This sequence comes from Solanum tuberosum, assembly GCF_000226075.1. Taxonomy (NCBI): domain Eukaryota; kingdom Viridiplantae; phylum Streptophyta; class Magnoliopsida; order Solanales; family Solanaceae; genus Solanum; species Solanum tuberosum. Next base: position 230,830 of record NW_006239397.1, read on the forward strand.
TGAATTTTATGCTTCAAGTCGATACAATCCTCAGTATTATGCCCAACACTTCCTGAATGGTAAGCACAGTGAAGATCAGGTCTATAAAACTTGGAGTTGACATTGACATTTTTGGATCAATTGTATGTATCAGGCCAGCTGATTGCAATCTCTCAAAAAGTTGTGTTCGACTCTCAATCAAGGGGGTGAAAACTCTAACAGGTTTCTTCTCAAGATCTAGGCGAGGAGGATTGTAATTATTTCCTGGATGTGAAGGTCCTTGACGGTAATTTGGAGGATTTTGGTGAGTTGGTGCTTGCGTTTGAAAATTTGGGTATCGTGGAGCTCGGTAGCTAGAAGGGGTGTTTTGGTAGTGTAGATGTGGAGTTTGGTAATTTGATTGGATATTTGGACAATTAACTAGTGGAGCTTGGTAATACGGAGGGGTATTTTGGTAGTACGGGGGTGGAATTTGGTAACTTGATTGGATATTTGAACAATTAACTGATGGAGCTTGGTAATATGGATGGTTATTTTGGTAATATGGAGATGGAGTCTGGTAAACAAGAGATGGAATTTGGTAACTCGCTGGTGGAGTTTGATAATTATGAGGTAAAATTTGGTAACTCGATGCTGGAGTTTGATAACCTGATTGGGTATAACAAATTGGATATGAATTATGCGGAGCTTGAGGATAACCTTTGAAAGGTGAGGATTTTTTGAAGTGTCCTTTTTCATCAGATGCGCAGGAAATAGTAGACACATCATCTCTCTTCTTTTTCAACAATCCTGAAGATTCGGTAGGGGAAGCAACGTGAGAAATCTTTCCAGTTTTAAGCCGCAACGCGAGAAATCTTTCCGGTTTTAATCCCATCTTCGATAGCCTCACCTACCTTGACTATCTCTGCAAATTTTGCTCCAATGAGCAACATTATTCTGTCATAATACTCTGGCTCTTGAATGCGTATGAACACTTCAACGATCTCCTTCTCAGACATGGGAGGTCGAACTCGGGCGGCCTCTTTTCTCCACCTATACGCATATTCACGATAGCTTTCAGTGGATTTCTTCTTAATTCTCTCCAAAGAATAGCGATCATGAACGATCTCCACATTGTAGGCAAACCATTCGACGAAATCTTTAGCTAATGCATTCCAGCTGGACCACTGCTTTATCTCATGGGAAGTAAACCATTCCAAGGCTTCTCCATTCAAACTTCGGCTAAAGAGCCGCATTAACAAGGCTTCATTTCTGCCAACTCCTACGAGTTGGTCACAGTAGGCTCTCAGGTGCGCCAAGGGATTCCCTGTTCCTCCGAAAGTGTCAAATTTCGGCACTTTAAACCCTTCCGGGAGGTCCAAATCCGGATGGATGCACAAATTCTCATAACTCAACCCATCGACTTCAGGAATACAATGCAACTCCTTCATGGCTTTCCTGATCTCTTCTTTCATATTCAGCTTGACTGCCTCTTCCTTTGACCTCCACTCTTTCTCCCGTTCCTCATAGTGATTAAGCTCAGAACAGTTGGCATAGGGTTCATTTGGAATCGGGATTTGAAAAGTAGTATT
>NW_006239397.1:236289-245579 GCF_000226075.1 Solanum tuberosum
TTTTATAGTTTTAAAGTTTGAATTTAAATTTTCAAAGTTTTAAATTGTAAAATTTAAACTTTTATACTTTTAAAGTTTGAAAGTTTGTATTTAAAACTTTAAAAGTATAAATTATTTTGCTTCTAATAAAATTATAAGAGTTTTAATATTATTTGTGTAATGTTCCTAATTTTTTAATTTTAATATATATATTTTTTAATTATAATAGTTGGGACCCGGTTTCCGGTCCGGTACCGGTCCGGGACGGGTACACTGAATTTTTTCCGGAATTACCGGTTTCGGTTCCGGCCCATGGTGCCCGGTTCCGTTCCGTTGCCAGCCATACTCACTATTATCTGCTATTAATCTTAAGGTTTTTTTAAAAAAAATTTATCCCCAAAAGACGCCCATTTTGAATTAATTACTTAACTAAACTATTCATCTCTTACTTGATCTAAAAATAAATAAATAAATAAGTTTGCAAAATACTTCACTTGAATAATGTTTTAATTTTTTTTTTAAAAATGGTCCTAACTATAATTCAATTTTGCAATTTAAGTTAAGTTAAATTATTTTAGCCAAATAGTTAATTTTCGGATAACCGCGTATTAGCGGGCATTTTGGGTGCTTTAAAATCCTTCCCGAAATGCTAATATGAACCCTCAAACCCCTTTATAAAAGTTTTCATTAGATTTACTATTTTAATCTTTTGAAAAACTAGTTTTCTTAATTTTTCTTTAAAAATTAAGTGGCGACTCTAAACTAGTTTAAATATTATATTTTCTAAGAAAACAATCTATATCATAAGCAAATCTTCCCCTCCACACCAATCACAATTTTTCTCTATTCCTTGACTACAAGACCCACCTGTCGAGCTGGAACGAAAGTCGGCCTTAGTGATCCGATGGCGCTGAGTGGAAGGTTCGTCGCTCAACGGATAAAAGTTACTCTAGGGATAACAAGTTGATCTTCCCCAAAAGTTCACATTGACAGAAAGGTTTGGCACCTCGATGTCGGCTCTTCGCTACCTGGGGTTGTAGTATGTTCCAAGGGTTGGGTTGTTCGCCCATTAAAGCGGTACGTGAGCTGAGTTCAGAACGTCGTGAGATAGTTCGGTCCATATTTGATGTGGACGTTAGAGCATTGAGAAAACCTTTCCCTAGTTCGAAAGGACTAGGAGGGACGCACCTTTGGTGTACCGATTATCATTCCCACAGTAAACGCTGGGTAGCCAAGTGCGGAGCGAATAACTGCTGAAAGCATCTAAGTAGGAAGCCCATCCCAAGATGAGTGCTCTCATAATCCTGATATTATCTCGATTTAATTAATACATATTAATAATTGAATTTACAATCAAATAGTTATAGATATTTACTATAGATTTTTTATATATACACAAAAGTTTGAACAAAAATTATTTAATAAGAAATCGCCTCTATTTATCGATATAATTGAACTTGTTGCAATGGGGTATCTGAACAATTTTTCAAATTCCTTATTTTCACTTTTATAAGATTTTGCCTGTAATTTTTAAAAATGACCTAATGATACACATTCAAACTCTAAACAAGTTAGAAACTTCGAATATCTCTAGGCCTTAAATCAATTTCATAAATATGTAGTTAGAAACATTGCTTCTTTATGGAAATGACACAACTTTTTTGTGTAGTCTAATAGTAGAGTTGCACCTCCATTTGTAGTATATATTGTAACAAATGTTCAATTAAATAATAATTTTTATTTAGCTACTTTAACTAGAAGGTATTGATTGACACCCTTCAAGTACGCTCCATTACTGACTACAATTACATCATCATCAAAGTTCCCCGATCTGAAAATATACCAAGTTGGTTAAGGTTAAAAACGAAAAGGATAGTACCTGAGGTATTAGAAAATAATAAAAACATGCATGCTTTGTCATTTCTTTTTATTTTCCAAACTTGCATTATTGTCCTTCATTTCCCATCCTTGTATTGAGTTTCTAAGTCTATACATTGAACCTAAAATTTTGGACTATATGGTAAGATATATTAGTTTCTATAAGATTATGGGTCCAACTAATTTTGTGGTTGATAACACGTAAGTATTTTCTATGTAATTTACACTTCTGGATTTACTTGCTTACGATTGTATGTATTTTAATTGTAATTTACTCCACCGACTTGAGATACATGATGTTAAAATGAGGTGTAATTTATTCTAGATATCTTGTATCCAAGTAGATTTTATATGTGTCTAAGATACATGGACAAATTTCCTTCGCCTCCCTCCGATCTCGCTCGTCACTCTCCTAGTATCTGGTATCTCAGATACATAGATATACATGTATTTGGTGTATATCTAGTGCGATTCACATGTATCTGTAATATATGACTATCTCGCTCGTCTGCCTCCCAATCTCGTTCATTTCCCTCCCTATTTTATTGTATTTCTTGTGTCAAAAATACATGTATCTAAGTGTATCTTCCTCAATATATGGTAAGAAATTCTTATTTAGTGTTAAGATACGTAACTATTTGAAAGTATAGATAGAACTAGTATATATAGTATGAATGTATATCTAATAAGCTAGTTTTTCCTTCTTTTTTCTCGCAAATCTAATGTGAAGAGGTCTATTGAGATGTCTATAATTAAAATATCTTTCTTCGTTATTGTTAATTTTTTACTCAAAATAATTATAAAATTTATACTAATATTAGTGACATTTAAAGTAATAAAGCTATAACCCAGTCCCTTCATCGGAGAGGTCGATTTCTTCGATCATGGGGAAACTTGGAATTGATGAAGGTCCAATTTTTTGGAAATATTGATCCAGCTTTTGTGACTTTTCCTTTTCTGATTTTTTTTCTTTAGATTTATTTGAATTGAGAAATAGCAAAGAAAAAAGATATAATAAGGCTCTATGTTTATAGTTTCGATAATTGTGCTACATAGCTATAGTTTTGTTTGTTATGGAGGCTACGGTTTGTATATTTCGCTTTCAAATATACAAATAAGGTAAGTATATATAAATGGAGGTTGCGGTTTGTATATTTCTCTTACCCGTTGGTATATTTCGCTTGCGAATATACAGATGGTGTATTTACACATTTAGGAATTTTTCAGAACTCTGTTTGTATATTTTGTTTGTCAATATACAAACAAGGTAATTTACTATGAAGTTTTCATAAATTATATACAAATAGCTAGGATAAACATATACAAATTCTGGATTTATACAATCGGGAGTCAAATTATACAAATTCTAGATTTATACAATTAGAAAACCGAGTAGCAAAATTTCGCGAAATTGTAGCCATAGATTAAAAAAAATCAAAAAAACTATAGCTATATTACATAATATGCTCTAGATGTTTGCCATTTCACACAATTTTCCCTAAATAAAATAATAAAGTTATAACCCAAATAATATGAATTTAAAACAAAAGAAACATTTTTTAAACTTTTTTTGAAAATGCTTTTGCTTAAGCTAGCACACCGACAAAGACTTTACTGCCTAAATAGAAATAATACTAGTTATTAAATAGAAATATTAACGTTACTATAATTTTTATATATGATGCTTTAAGTAGACTTTAAATTTGAATTCCTCCTTTTATTTAACATTTATTTCAATATTCTACTTTTTTTTTATTTGACCCACAAACCAATCTAATCAACATTTCTCAAGCCATACGAACCAATAGACTTATTAGGATCCAGCTAAAAAAAATCTTATTTTTAAATGGTCTCCAAAATTATTAAATACAGATTATGCCATATCGAACCAACAGGCCCAACTCATATTGTCTGCATGTGAGCACATGTAATTAATGGAGAAATATCACTTCTATTTTTTCATATATTATAATGTTTAAAAACAATATATCTCATCGAATCAAATAATGTGTATATAAAGTCAAATTGATACTAATAATTTCAGTACTATTTCCAGTGAAGTAGGTCAGGTTGGTTCTCAGCCTTGCAATAATTTCGCACGCATAAGGTGTGGATCCACATTAGGACCACGGGCGTAGCTATAGTCAATGTCAAAAAATTACGTTATATATATACATATTAAATTCTACATTTAAAGAATATATATTTAAAGTTGGATGACTGAAGCTATTTCTTTGACATAGTGGTAATGGATGTTCATTTGGATAAAGGGGTTTCCAAATAGCACAATATTTTTTTGTTTTATTGGGAGAAAAAACTAACTATTTAAAATATTTCAAAAGTATATTTCAGCCTTTTCCCTTTAATTTATGTTTTATTATTTGAATTTAAATAGTTAAATTTTAAAATTTTAATAATATATTTAGACATAAAATTTTGATTTTTTTTTAAAAAATAATTCAAAAACATATAAAAAGAATCATGATCATATGAAAATTGTTTTTTCTCTTGAAATTTGAACACTATCACATACCATTGGTACGAATAAGTATGTCATACTAATTCATCGTCTTTGAACTTTAAAAAGTACTAGCAATTAGAGTTAATATCTTAAAATGTTACTAAACTATGAGAATTAATCTATTAAAATCAATAAACTTTGTTTTATATCAATAGAATTATTCAACTTAAAACTTTTGTCTTCAAAAATCATTAATTACATTTATCATTAAAATAAATTTACTATAACAAAATAAATTATTTTATATGTTATGCAAATATAGACCCAACAAAGAAACAGAATCTAAAAAAACCATTATGCTTCTTCTCCCTTTGTTTTTTTTTTTTTTAAATTTATCATTAAATAAATTTAACATAACAAATAAATTATTTTATATGTTATGCAAATATAGACCCAACAAAGAAACAGAATACTAAAAAACCATTATGCTTCTTCCCCCTTTGTTTTTTTTTTTTAAATTTATCATTAAATAAATTTAACATAACAAATAAATTATTTTATATGTTATGCAAATATAGACCCAACAAAGAAACAGAATACTAAAAAACCATTATGCTTCTTCTCCCTTTTTTTTTTTTTTTTTTTAAATTTATCATTAAATAAATTTAACATAACAAATAAATTATTTTATATGTGGTATCAAATTTATTGCTCTCAATTTTATCGATATTTCATGATAAGGTACTTGATAATGTTCAGGATCTTTAGTGATTATGTGACCTTTTCTTTTTTGGTATTTAATACTATTTGAGATTCATGGTCCAAATAAAAATAAGATTTTTTCTGATTGAATTGCATCATTTATAACGTGTCTTTGGTATAATTTATTTGACTTGGACAAAATATCTTCTGATTTATCTGGTATTCCAATTAAAATTATTTTGATGTAGAAATAAATAAATTGTACTCATGGATAAATCTTATGAGAGAGGAATCAGGAGATCAATATATTTGTACTCACAATCTTAATAAATAAAATTACGTTTCTTCATATTTTATTTGTGATTACAATTTATTTTTCTGTCACTTTAAAATTTATTGCAAACAGTAATAATTGAATAAGAAATATCCAATATTTAAACCATGAATTATAGGTAATCAGTTGAATTTACTGCTTACTTTAAAAAAAATGATGTACATATATTATTGTATACTTATCATACATAATTATAAACAAATTATATATTTATTAGCTATTTTAAATTTACGCAGTTAGATAAGTGATAAATTAAAATTAATTTATTATTTAAATTAAATTAAACTGTTAACATTCAAAAAAAGAGAGAAAATTTTAGAAATATAATAGATATAATAAGGTTATATAGCTATAATTTTGATAATTGCGTTCATAGCTATAATTCTGTTAGTTGTGGCGGTTGCGATTTGTATATTTTTGCCCGTTCGTATATTTCGCTTGCATATACAAATAGGGTGAGTATATACAAATTATGTATTTATACACTTATGAATTTTTTAGAACTCCGTTTGTATATTTTGCTTGTCAATATACAAACAGAGTAATTTATTCTGAATTTTTCATAAATCATATACAAATAATCATGGTAAGCATATGCAAAATTCTGGATTTATACAATCAGATTCCAAATTATACAAATTCTGAATTTATAAAATCAAACGAATTATATAAATCGGGTGGATAACAATAATTTGGAAACTGTAGTCACGAATTATAATTTTGTCGGCATAATTTTAGAAAAAAAATCTTCTTTTATGTGTAAGTAGTAGGGTCAAATAAGGAAACTAGTGTTGTCGAATAGTAAACGCCCACGTGTTTATAGTCAGCCGTGCACCCAACTCTGACGACAACTTTAGAAGCAACAGTCACTCCTAATATTTGGATCAGATTAATTAATGTATATAGTTTTTATTTAATCCGACACTTCCCATTTTAATTTGTTTGTGTTATTTAACTCGTTACAAAATTTAATTTAAAATATTTTTAAAAAATTATGATTTTAAATTAAAAATTGATAGAATATATCAAAATATGTGTATAGTCTTAAACATGTTATGTGAAGAGTCAAATTCAAACATGTCATATGAGAAAAATATAATTAAACATATTATATTAATATGAAAAGTTATAATTAAACATTTCTTCTTCTTGATACTTCAGATTAATAATGTACTCACTCACAAGAGGAATATGTAAAGGAAAAATGTATATGCAGATCTTTTTTTGTTGTTATTTTATTTATAAACTAAACGGAATCTAAATATAAAATGTCAATATACTTAAATAGCAACATTTAATATAATAATTATGAAATTTTCAAACAAACGGTGGTACTCTAATAAGGTATCCTCCATTTTTTTTAAAATTTTTTTCATCATTTTCAACATGGATACACGTATGAATACTAATCTTTTTGGACCATAGAAAGTCAAAATATAAAAATTTAAAAAGAAAAGTCGACTACGTAAGTAAGAGATCAAAATTCCTATACACCTAACTACTAATTAAAAAACTATATAATATACAACTTCATTCTCAACTTTATATTTCCCCTACAACGTTGGAGCTTAAAAGAAATATAGTATAATTTTAATCCATCATTTTTTTCTTGATTTCCAAATATGAGTACTTTGACAACTTCTTTTCTTCCATCACTTGAAAAAGAAAGCTCTCTTTTTGTTTACACAACAAGAAGAGGAGGACACTCCAAAAAGAGCCAATCCATAGTTCCGGTAAATTAATTGCTCGTAGCTAACATAATTTTTTTTAGAATCTATCACATTAGCGGTGGATTTTGTTTGTTTAGCTACAAAAATTTTCCGTCGCTAATTATTTGTATTAATGTATATGTGATTGATGATCTTAGGTGGCAAGGTTATTTGGACCATCAATATTTGAAGCATCAAAGTTGAAGGTTCTTTTTTTAGGTGTAGATGAGAAAAAACATCCAGCAAAGCTTCCAAGAACATATACACTTACACATAGTGATATTACATGTAAACTCACTCTTGTTGTCTCTCAAACCATCAATAACTCTCAGGTAATTTTCGTAATATACAATAATAATTGAGTTTACTGTTAAACATTAAGGCGGAATGATCTGAGAGGCAGTGGCGGACCCAGGATTTTTGTCCAGGGGGTTCGAAAAATAAAAGTATAAACGTGTAAATAAGCCTTTAGAAATGGGAACCGTGAATTTTTTTTTGATTTAAAACCACACTTTTAGCACTTCTTTTAAAGTAAAAAAAAAACTTAAAAAAAATGAAAAACAGAACTGAAAATTTTAAAAAAATTGAAACTGAAAAAGAAAAAAAGAAAATGATTTCACTGGGATTTGAACCAGTGACGCATAGCTTAATTTCCAAGGGACTTGCTACTACGCCATCAATTTCTCTTTATTATTGAGGGGGTTCAAAATATATATATCTACAGAAATACATAAAATTTACTTTAATATACAGTATAATTTTTTGCCGAGGGGGTTCGGATGAACCCCTGGAACCAACGTGGGTTCGCCCCCACTGGGAGGCCCTTGTAGTTGGCTCAGATTGTCAACTGGACCTTTTACTCACAATTATGGTCTCAAATTTAGTTAATTTGATTGTTGAATCTTATTTTACTTTAGCGCGTTTGTCTATCTCTAGTAAAACAGAGGACAGTCTGGTGCACAAAACATCTCATGTTAAAGGATCACATCCCTAAGGATGTGATGTTGACTGTCTACCCTAATGCAAGCATTAGTGGCGACTAGAAGTAGTACTTGATCAATTCATGACTGATTTTTCTTTTTGATGTGCAGTTAGAAGGATGGTATAATAGATTGCAAAGGGATGAAGTGGTTGCAGAATGGAAGAAAGTTAAAGGGAAGATGTCCCTTCATGTTCATTGTCACATTAGTGGAGACCATTTCTTGTTAGACTTTGTTGCTAGGCTCAGATACTATATTTTCTGCAAGGAACTCCCAGTGGTAAGTTTTTATAGCAAGTCTGATATGTATGGTTAAAGTAAAACATAATACATAAACGTGTCCTTTAACTTGATCTCAGCTGACATCTACGTCCTTCAACTTTGAGTGTGCATAAGTAAACACTTAAACTTGTATAAAGTTGAACAAGTAAACACATGTGTCCTATATGTGGCAATTCACTATGACACCCTAAGTATATTATACCATCGTAGGACATGTGTATCTACTTGTTCAACTTTATACAAGTTTAAGTGTCTACTTATGTACATCCAAAGATAGAGGGTATAGATGCGAGTTGAGATTAGGTTAAATGGTACATTTATGTATTATGTCTTAAATTAAACTATTCGTGTAAAAAAATCTTTATATAATCAATATATATAACTTACACTATTCTTTTTGCATATGTTCTAGGTTTTGAAAGCATTTGTTCATGGAGATGAGAATTTGCTAAAGAATTATCCAGAGTTGGAAGAAGCTTTGGTTTGGGTATATTTTCACTCAAACATACAAGAATTCAACAAAGTGGATTGTTGGGGTCCTTTAAAAGATGCATCTTCACTATCTTCTACTTATACTACTAATAATTCATCATCTAGTGAATTAGGTGAGATTCAAATGGATAATACAAGCAATTGCAATTTGGATTTACCACAACCATGTCAAGGGTCTTGTACATGTTGCTTCCCCTCAACAAGGAAAATCTAAAGAGCATTTAATATTGAGAATGTTGGATGTAGGGGTGTACATGGTCGGGTTGGTTCGGGTTTATCAAATATTAAACCAAATTATTTGTGTCGGATTTTTAAATTTATAAACCAAACCAAACCAATAAAACTTGGGTTTTTCAACCTCGGGTTTTTTGGGTTTTTTTTGGTAAAGTATTCATACAAACATATAATTTACTTGTACTTCAAATATTTCTTTAGTCCTACCAAAATACAACTATCTAAGGTGTTTCTTAAGAA
>NW_006239397.1:245955-249237 GCF_000226075.1 Solanum tuberosum
CCATTCATAATTCTAAGTTTCAAACTTGAAATAATATATTAAAAGATAAAAAAACTATGATAAAGTATAAGAAATATTTAAAAATTATATCAAAGTAAATATTTTTATGTATAAAGTAAAATTTTAAAATTATATATATAATATCGAGTTGGTTTGGTCTCGGGTTGGTTTTTTTTAGTTAAAACCAAATCAATCCAAATATAGTCGGATTTTTTTTTCAATACCAAATCAAGTCAAACCAAACCATTAGTTGGATTTTTTTTCCGGATTGATTCGATTTTCGATTTGATTTTATACACTCCTAGTTGGATGTATTACACACAAGGGGTTTTAACTAGCTTAGTGAATCAATTAAAAGACATTCCAGAACCGAAGTTTTTTCATCTCCTAGTTGGATGATACTACCAGTTAGAAACATAAGAGCAGAGAAAATAAAGCTGCAGCGATAAGTAGACAGAAATAATAGTTTAGCTTAGCTACCTGTCCATCTGGAGATGTGGCAAGATATAAGACTCTATACGTATGGCCAGTCAGAGTAGCTACATAATGAAGCTAGTGCAACATGATATGTCTAAAAATAAATCTCTGTTCATGTACTTTTCATGGAGTAACATTTTGAAAACTTAGGTGAAATACCTGAAATTTTTTATTATGGTTGAGGCACAATCAACAATAGTTGTGTGCGGACACCCTTTCCTTTTGACAAGTGTTTTTGTGGGCCTTTTTCTTGTTGTCACACACACACTCTCTCTTTCACTTCCATTTTCTCAAAATTAGTCTTTTCTTTTTCTACATTTTTTTTCCTTTGCACCCTTTTTTAATCAATGTTTTTATAGTTTTTTTTTTAAGTCCTACCTCTTAGTGCAAAAAAATAATATTCATACTATTATTATTTTATGCTTTCACAAATTCATTTGGTTGACTCTTTTTTTCTATTAATTCTTGTAACACACAAGAGATAAAATGAATTTATAAAAGTTTCGTTTCACATTTTAAAACGCTTAATATAAAGAAAATTTAAAAAGAAAATCTTGAACAAGAAACACAAAAAATTTAATATTAGCAATAATTACTGGATACATGTCACGGAAGTAAAGAATTTAACAAATATGAAAAAGAAAAGATAATTGAGTGCTTGATATCATTAATACATTATTATTAATATAAAGCATTCAAATACATTGAGTGGTTATAGAATAAACAAAAATAAAACATATTTGATAATTAAGAATTGGATGGTTAAAATTGAAAATCTCAAAAAATAAATTAATGACTAAAATTTAAATAATTAAAATTAAATTGTGGATTTAAATGTAATAAATAATATCGATTGAATTTTAGTAGCTCAATTGGTTAATTATATGAATTTTTACTTTTTTGTGAGAGTTCAATTTATATATTTTAGTTTCACTATCTTCAATCTCTTCGAATTTATTTTAAAAAAATTAATTTAATGTCACCTGACATATTACTTTAATTTTCCATCAAATAAATGACTCCGTGGGTGAGTTCCAAAGTTTCTTTCTATTAAAATAAAATTACAGTAAGAGTTGACAAGCAAAAAAAGAAAATGCAAGTAAGAAAGAAAAAAGTAAAAGAATATATTAAAATTGAAAGAGAAAAAGTAATGAAATGAAACAAGTATAATATGGCCCCCACAATATACAAATGGCAGCCCAAAAAGGCCTCACACAACGTGTGCCTCAACCATAATAAAAATTTTCCTAATATTTGATTTTGAGTGCTGACTAATTCATTTGCGTTCTTCGACCACACAAGATTGCAAACCTGCCACAATATTAGATGAGTTAGTATATCATATTTAGTGGCCCTTGTAAATCTAAAAATTCAAAACGACACGTTTACATGTACAAGTATCTCGCACAATCCTGTAATTCTTTTTACAGTACTAACAAGGCAATAGAACGTTATCAGAAGAATGACAAGAATATGAGACATGACAAAATATTACTTGAACAGACTACTGAGGTTAGCATTTTTTTAATTTATGCTATGTTTATATGTTATATATATTATATATATAATATTACCACATTTGTTGAGAATATAAAGTATAAAATTAGTTAGTTAGTTGTGAACAGTAAAGTTAGTTAGAATTCAGTTAGAATCAAGTTTGTTGATTAGTGATTTTGTATGTATATCTCCACATTGTAATACTTGTTTTTCTAATTCACATTCAATAAAAGATATTTTTTCTCCATGAGTTTTCTCTCTCGATTGCTCTCACTCTCGAACTAATGAGTTCTCCATTAATGGAGTTTGGGAGCTCACATTGTTGATTTTATCATGGTATCAGAGAACAGGGAATTGCTCATATCCTCTTTCCGCTTCCATTTCGTTCTGTGAGCTTCATTTTTCTTTTATGTGAATTTTTTGTTTGATCTGGTTGTTGTCGACTCGATCTTCGATCTGTCAGTTTCGTCTTCCTTTTATGTGAATCCTATTTGATCTGGTTGTTTTCAACTTGATCTTCAATTCACCATGGTTGATTCTTCAGCTGATTCGATTCCAAATGCTTCTGCATCTACTGTTAGGGTAGAAATCCCTAGTCCTTTTCTACTTGCTATCCATCTAGAGAATTGCGAGTTCAATCCCTATTACCTGCAGTTTTCGATGGGACTGGTTACAGATCCTGGAGAAGAGCAGTTCTCAGGGCTTTGTCTGTTAAGAGCAAGACAAGATTCATTAATGGGAAGGTTGTGAGACCTGATCCTACTGATCCTAGCTTTCAGCAATGGGAAATGTGTGATGATATGGTCACATCTTGGATCTTGAACTCCTTGTCACCAGATCTGCGTGATAGTCTGCAGTATGTCAACAATGCTCAGGAACTTTGGGGAGAATTAGAAGAAAGATACGATCAAACCAATGGTTGTAAATTGTACCAGCTTCAAAAGGAGATTAATGACCTTGTCCAAGGCACTCTGGATATCACTGGTTACTACACCAAAATGAAGAAACTCTAGGAATAAATGAGCACTGTCGATATCAGCTCTCAGTGCAATAGTGTGTGCACTTGTGGTGGTAAAACAAAATTGGTTAAGGCTGAACAAGATCGCAGGCTTATACACTTTCTAATGGGTTTAAATGAGATGTATACTGCAGTCCGAGGCAACATTTTCATGATGAATACTCTGCCAAGTATGGCTCAGGCTTTTGCCATCTTGTGCCAAGAAGAGAAGCAAAAGGAAGTAAAACCTCACAACTACACTGCCTTGGATTCAACCTCTCTCAATGTTTTTGCCTCGTCTAACAATGTTG
>NW_006239397.1:249337-265444 GCF_000226075.1 Solanum tuberosum
TATATATATATATAATTTTTCATCATAAATAATTAATTTTTTATAAATTTTTTACATATAATATATTTTTGGTAAAAGTTTGAGGCCCCCAATTTGCATATGCCTTATTTTCTTACTGTATAGAGCCGCCCCGACAAGAAATCCTTGTACTATCTTGACAGATCAAAAAAAATTACAAAGTTCTCTTGTCCAAAATACTCGTTCTTCCTTCATGGATACCTCTCTTTAGTTAAATTTTTCGATCATGTTAACAACTTTACAAGCTCTAGATTGTTAACTAGGATCGGAAGGTTTAACTAAAGAAGAGGAAGCATGAAAGAAGAAAGAGGATTTGGAATAATAGAACTTTGTAATGAAAAGAACCAGAATTAGCTTGAATTGATTTTTCTTGAATTGATTACAAAAGTCTAATGCCGGCCCTATTTATACACGTCTATTGATGCTTCTAGATATATCTACAAGAATTTTTTTGATAACTTTATCTTTCAACCATCTTAAGAAGATTCTAGAATTTTTAAATCTATCTTTAAGATAAATATCTAAGATATTACAATCGATCATTCGAGAAGCTTCCTAACAAATCTAAGGTTTTTTGTTGTTTCAAAAAATTACATTCAGCTTTTTCATATTCCCGTGGTAATATATATAATTATTGAAATATGCATTATAATTGTTTGCAACAAATTTTAAATATATGGAAATAAATCAAACATAAATAAAATATGAAGAAATAAGAATATTATTAATAAAATAATATGGGTACAATTATGTTTCTCTTTTGATTCTTGTCTCTCTTAAGAGTTATTCGTGATTCGAGGATCATTCGTGGCATATTTTTCGAACTAGGCTAATTTGGAATAGATCTTTATGAAAGGATTTGTGGATCTTTTTAAAATATTTGATTGTCAAGAATAGTCTAAGAATATTTTGATCTCTTTATGGGATATCCGAGATGTCATTTGGTGAATCGATGAAGGTTGGATTTCCTCTTCCCCAATCCTCAATTTCTTTAAAGTCAAAAAGATATATATGTACCGACTGGCGGAGTCGGAAATTTCGTCAAGAGTGTTCAAATTTTAAAAGAGTGATTTATTTTTAGCAAAGTGGGTGCACAATTTTATAATTTTTTTTACTGATGAATGGGTGCATCCAAATTTAAAATTAAATTACATATCATCTAACTAAATCATACGAAAACTTAAATTACAATACTATCAATGGTCTAAGTCAAAATTAACAGAGAAAAGTCGATAAAAACAATTTCAGCTACTAGTTGAATACACTCAGGTGAATTGTTGGGACTTTTTCATAATTTAAAATAAGTGAATTTTTTTATAGTTCAAGAGAATCGTTGAAACTTTTTGCTACTGGACAACTATTTCTGTTTCTTTCTGTTTTTTTAGAGACAGGAATCGAACTTGGGACCTTATAACACTCTTAAATGAGTACGCTTACCACTAGACCACAAACCTTTGTTGTGTTTAAGAGTGTTCATTTATTGATATATCCACCTATTAAAGAATATTTTAGGCTGGCCAGCCTTCACCGACTCTATCCTAATATTCCCTTTGAGTGAACTTGTGTCTAGGTTTAGAGAAATAACAAAGGGTGGCTAAGAGAAAAAGAGTGAATCTGGGGTCCTTGTTATATCAATAAGTTAACAAAGGAGTATTCCTTTGTGATACAATGACATGGAGAGTAAAAATAAGCCAATTGAAGTGGGAACGCAGACTTTTGATAGGAAACTAGTGACAAGGGAGACCTTTACTCCGAATGTGGAATTTGCCGATGTAAATTTGGATTTAGTTGAACTCCAATATGGGTATCGGATATCGGATGAAAAACAAAAAAAAAGTATTTCCCTAGGGTGGTTAGACAACTCTTCTAACTAAATTACAAATCTAGTGAAAAAACCAATGAAGGTTGATATATAGTTCAAATACTATAAAAGAAAGACTAATATATCTTTGAACCCAAATATTTATTATGAGTGATGGTCTATATTTTGTAATATTGCAAGATATTTAAACATGATACAAAAAGAGTGCAAAAAGTTGATTAGGGAATTAAGATACCAAATAGGGTAAACAAATGGGTAAGCCTAGTCATGAAAAGACACTAGAAAGGGAAAAGAGGAAAAGACATGGGCAAAATCCAATGATCTAACAACAACTCACCATTCCAAAAGAAAGATAATGAAGTCATAGATACAATTGAATGCCAACATTGGTCTATTTGGACTCTTTATCACACCAACCTAGAGGAAGAATATGGATAGTGCACAAAATTACTATGTACCTTATATTTTGTTAATATAGTGCAATTTACCTTGCATTATGAAGTCCAACCAAGAGGCACTAAACACCTTTTCAATGTGACTAAAATTTCAGGCTCTTAGGATTCAAACATAGGAATCATTAATTAATAATTTCATACTAGATTTCAAGTCAGATGCAACTAGATACATGTATTTTTTTCTATCAGATACATTAAAATAGGGAGAGAGACGAGCGAGATTGGATAGAGGTGAGCAAGAGAATACATGTAAATCCACTTGAATACAGTGTATCTTGAACAAATTACACCTAATTTTGACCTCATACATCCATCCAAGATAATGTAAAGGCTCTTAGGATTCAAACATAGAGGCATGGCATTGTTAAAACGGCTTAAGATATAATGGGGGATTCAAGTTAGTACAAAGTCAGCGGCGATGTTATAAATTTTATCAAGGTTGTTCAAGATTTAATATATTACATATGAAAAGTTTGATTTGTATACTTCGTAAAATTTTCTATATACATAATATAACTTTTTAACAAAAGATGTTCAACTGACCATTCTTCACGTCATTTTTCTTTTCCATTATTGTAGAGTAAAATGTTGGAGAACTAATAGTGTGAGTTTCTTCATTTTTTTCTTTTCTTTTTACAGTACTAACAAGACAATAGAACGTTATCAGAAGAATGACAAGAATTTGAGACATGACAAAATATTACTTGAACAGACTACTGAGGTTAGCATTTTTTCAATTTATGCTATGTTTATATGTTATATATATTATATAATATTACCACATTCATGTGGATAATTAATAACATGGAAAATGCTGTAATCAACCCAAAATTAGTGCTCTTTAATTGATATTATTTCTGATTTAAGCCAGATTTTTGAAGTACTAGGGGATTAATTAGGGTTTAATGGAGTTTGGGAGCTCACATTGTTGATTTTATCAACATTCATGTGGATAATTAATAACATGGCAAAGGCTGTAATCAACCCAAAATTAGTGCTCTTTAATTTATATTATTTCTGATTTAAGCAAGATTTTTGAAGTACTATGGGATTAATTAGGGCATCTTTTATAATAAACCCAGCCACAATCTTGAATAGTGTAATATGATTTGCTAAACACTTGTGAATATCTCAGGGGTATAGCTAGGTATGGCGAGGGGTAGTCAATTGAATATCTTTCGTAGAAAAATTATACATGTACTTTTCATACATATATATTAAACTTTGAAAATATCTTGAACATCTTTAACGAAATTTTGTACTTCCCTACTGGAATATTCAATCAGAGTTGTATGTATAACAACAACAACAACATACTCAGACTAATCACTTCTCTCCAATACTTCTTCGGCCTATCTCTACTTCTTTCACACCTGCTATATTAAGCCTCTGGCACCTCTTTACTGGGGCAATATTGCGCATCTCCTCTTCACATGTCCAAATTATTTTAGTCTTGATTCCCTCGTCTTGTCCACTATGGCGGCCGCCATTCCGGCATTGTCACTAATATTACTCCTAGTGTGCCCGCACATTCATCTCAACATCCTCATTCCGCGACTTGCATCTTCTGAATGAACTTGAAAAGGTTGAAGGACAGCTAGATCAAAGTTTAAGAAATATTAGGGCAAAAAGGTATGTATGTACAAATAGAGATCTAAACGCACTTGTTTACAATTTTTTAAAAGTCTGAACAATACATAATTTAAGTGTTTTCATTCATCAGATACATAATTTAAGAATAACTTTTGAATTTAGTAATTTTAAACTTAAAATATATGTAATATACTAAAATACCCATTGAATCATATGCTCTTTAAACATGACAAGTATAATATATAGAGTATAAAAATACATTTTTTTCCCCCTCATAAATTGAAACTCCCCCCCACCCCAACACTCACCTCTCTGTGTGCCACACACTCTTTTGTGTGTCCATGTGGATGCTAACTTATCAAATCATAATCTATACAGATTTTTTAAATATCTGATTTTAAAGATATAATTATATTACGTGGTTATAAATTTCTTGGAACTTATGATGTTTAATAGGGGCAGACCCACCCTTGAATAAGGGGTGTCAAGCTCTTGACACCTCTTCGTCGGAAAATTATATCGTATATAGAGTCATATTTTGGTTTAATAAATATATATATAAGTATTGACATCTCTTGACACAAATTAAATGTTTAATCTAGTGGTTAACGTGTTGTGAAAATTTCTTGAGATTGTATGTTGTAGTCATAATTATATTTTTTGCTATAACCATTGATACCCCTTAATGTCAATCTTGGATCTGTTACTGAGATTAAACATATCATAATATTTATGTATAGCTATAAAGTCTTTTTAAGTGAAATAAAAGGTTTAAACTAAATTGTTTCCAAATTTAAAAAGAAATCATACTTTTGTAAAACCGATTAAAAGAAAATAGATTCATGTAAATTGAAATAAACGGAGTAATAACATAAAGTGAATCTTTTACAATGGAATTAATATTTTTGTGTTTTATAATTCCAGAACCAGCTATTCAAGGAACAAATTTCTCTTCTAAAAGACGAGGTAAAATGCATTAGTATATATTATTGTATCCATAAAATCAGTTTATTTATTTTTATTTTATTTACATTTCAATTTTTTTTTAAATTGAGAAAATCGCGTAATAATTGCTTTATTATAATTTTCCTTGGTTCTTTTGTCCCAGGAAAAGTACTAATGGAGAAAAATGCAGAATTGCGGGAAAAGGTAAAATATAACTTTATAATTCACTTTTTATATTTAGCAACTTTAGATTTAAAGATTAATAAAATTTGATCAAATTAAGACACATAAAATAAAATGAATGAAATAATATGTTTAAGCTATGTTTAAAGGTTAACAAGATCGATCAAATTAAGACACCTAAAATAAAATAAATGAAATAATATTTTTAAGCTAGGGAGACAACAAGAACCTCAAGTTTAGATAACTTTACATTCTTTTACCTTAACATGTTGCCCTACCACATTGTTGCCAAATTTTGAGTTAATTTGTATATATTGACAGTATAATTATTATTATTTTACTTTTATTTGTAACTTGTTACCGTAGGATATCGAAATAATTTTTTGAATCCTTAATTTTACATGTTAAAGGTTTTTACTTGTATTTTTATATTAATTTTTTTTACCTAATAACACATTGAAACTCTATTCGTGTGCATCTCCTAAAATTTCTCATGGATCAATGATATACAAGTTAATCTAAATTTTGGAAGAATCGAAATGAATTTAGCGAGTCATATTTTGATTGAATAATCATTCAATATTTTTTAATTTGTTATTACAGTATGAGGCTCGACCGCTGCCTTTATTTATTGATCGACAAGAAGATGAAAGTCCTCAAGCACGAAAAATGTAGGTAGATACGCAACTATTTATTGGACTTCCTGAAAGATGACTAAAGACGAAGTCAAGATTTGAAGTTTATGGATTTAAGAATTTTGTTTACTTGAATCACTTTATTCTAAATTAAAAATTTATATATATTCAACAGTTTTCTTGAAACAAATATAGAATTTTAATCAAAGTTATTAAGTTAGGCTGATTCTGTAATTTATGTACTAGCACCGCTTCATTAATTACAAGCTTTTGTGACTGCCATTTAATTCACTTGATGACCAAAAATAATAACAACAAAAAATAAATTAATCATCAATGTTTTTAGTTAAGCACGACTATGGTCAATAATCCTTTTTTATTAAGTCCTTTAATATCATCTTAATGAAAGGTTAGCTGATCGACTAAAACAAATGTCGAGAGGATTAAGATCTTGTAAATTTGAGAGGATTAACTAATGGTAACTTAATCTATCTGATTAACGATCTCATGAATTATGTTTATATGCACAACAACAAATTATTAGTTAATTAAATATGAAGTATTAAAATTATAAAAGTTCATAAAAGTTTTAAGCTTCACTAATTATTCGGTAAGTTTGATCTTATTTTATCTAGATCTAGTTGGTTCATAGTTCAAGAAACACCAAATTCGACGCATTATATTCATTGTGAAGACTAGCAAAATTGCTTACCTCATATATATTGGTAATGTAAAAAAAATACTTCATGAAACAGAGGCAAAACTAGAATTTAAAATTTATGGATTCGCTACTTGATCCCCCCAAAAAGAAGGAAGTCGCGGTCGAATTTAAATTCTGGAAATAAGTTGGGGCCCTTTACCAAGTCTACTAGATAGAAGATGATAGAGGGACAAAAGTACGGTGGAGGTTGGTTGAAGATGATGTTACGCGGCGTTCGAAATCAGTCTTAGCTTGAAGTGAATGAATTATAAAGAAGTAAGGAAAAGAGAAAACTCTTTCTTGATCTATATCATAAACAAATCTTCCCCTCCACACCAATCACGATTTTTCTCTATTCCTTGATTGCAAGACCCACCCGTCGAGCAGGAACGAAAGTCGACCTTTGTGATCCGACGGCGCCGAGTGGAAGGGTCGTCGCTCAACGGATAAAAATTCTAGATAACAAGTTGATCTTCCCCAAAAGTTCACATTGACAGAAAGGTTTGGCACCTCGATGTCGGCTCTTCGCCACCTGGGGTTGTAGCATGTTCCAAGGGTTGGGTTGTTCGCCCATTAAAGCAGTACATGAGCTGAGTTCAGAACGTCGTGTGATAGTTCAGTCCATATCTGATGTGGACGTTAGAGCATTGAGAAAACCTTTCCCTAGTCCGAGAGGACCAGGAAGGACGCACCTTTGGTGACGCTGGGTAGGCAAGTGTGGAGCGGATAACTGCTGAAAGCATCTAAGTAGTAAGCCAATCCCAAGATGAGTTCTCTCATAGTCCTGATATTATCTCAAATTAATTAATACATATTAATAATTTAATTTACAATCAAATAGTTATAGATATTTACTATAGATTTTTGATATATACACAAATTTTGAACAAAAAATATTTAATAAGAAATCGCCTCTATTTGTCGATATAATTTAACTTGTTGCAATAGGGTATCTGAACAATTTTTCAAATTCCTTATTTTCACTTTTATAAGATTTTGCCTGTAATTTTTAAAAAATGACCTAATGATACACATTCAAACTCTAAACGAGTTAGAAACTTCGAATAGCTCTAGGCGTTAAATCAATTTCATAAATATATAGTTAGAAACATTGCTTCTTTATGGAAATGACACAACTTTTTTGTGTAGTCTAATACTCCTAGTAGAGTTGCACCTCCATTTGTAGTATATATATTGTAACAGACTAACAAATGTTCAATTAAA
The DNA here is from genome assembly GCF_000226075.1 of Solanum tuberosum. Taxonomy (NCBI): domain Eukaryota; kingdom Viridiplantae; phylum Streptophyta; class Magnoliopsida; order Solanales; family Solanaceae; genus Solanum; species Solanum tuberosum. The sequence continues at coordinate 256,913 of NW_006239397.1, forward strand.
TAATAATTTTTATTAGCTACTTTAACGAGAAGGTATTGATTGACACCCTTCAAGAATTACATCAGCATCAAAGGACCCCGGTCTGAAAATATACCACGTTGGTTAAGGTTAAAAACGAAAAGGATAGTACCTGAGGTAATTAGAAAATAATAAAAACATGCATGCTTTGTCATTTCTTTTTATTTTCCAAAATTGTATTATTGTCCTTCATTTCTCATCCTTGTATTGAGTTTTTTTTTAAGTCCATACATTGAACCTAAAATTTTTGGACTATATGGTAAGATATATTAGTTTCTGTAAGATTATGGGTCCAACTAAGTTTGTGGTTGATAACACGCAAGAAAAATATGATATTAAAATTAGGTATAATTTATTTTAAATATATTATATTCAAGTAGAGTTTTATGTATCTAAGATATATTGACAAATTTTCCTCGCCTTCTTCCGATCTCACTCACCACTCTCCTGTGTATTTAGTATCTCAGATATACATGAATTACACCAGATACATATATATACATATATTTAGTGTATTCACATGTATCTGTAATAAATGACTATTTCGCTCATCTCCCTCCTCATCTCGCTCACCTCTCTCCCTATTTTAGTGTATATCTTGTATAAAAAATACATGTATCTTCCTCAATATATGGTAAGAAATAACTCTTATTTAATGTGAAGAGATGTAACTATATAAAAGTATAGATAGAATTATGGTTCGAGTGTATGTCTAATAAGTTAATTTTTCCTTCTTTTTCTCATAAATCTAATGTGAAGAGGTCTATAATTAAAATATCTTTCTTCATTACAGTTGATTTTTTTATTCAAAATAGCTACAAAATTTATACAAATTTTTGAGGCATTCAAAATAATAAAGTATAACCTAGTCTTTTCATCAGATAGGTTGATTTCTCATGTTGCAACTCGGAGATAATGAAGATTCTATTTTTTTGGAAGTGGTCCAGCTTTAGTGATTTTTCCTTTTCTGATATTTTTCTTTAGATTTATTTGTTTCCTATATTTTAGAAATAGCACATATAATAGACATAATAAGGTTCTATAGCTATATTTTTAATAATTGTGTTTCATACCTATAGTTCTATTTGCTATGCGTTACGGTTTGTATATTTTACTTGTCCATTTGTATATTTCGCTTGCAAATATACAAACATAATAAGTATATACAAATGGAGGCTATAGTTTGTATATTTCGCTTGTCAATATATAAACAACGTAATTTATGATGAATTTTTCATAAGTCGTATACAAATAGTTAAGGTAAGCATATACAAATTTTGTATTTATACAATTAGGAAATCGAGTAGCAAAATTTTGTTAAACTGTAGCCAGAGATTAAAATAATCAAAACTATAGTTATATTATATAATATACCCTAAATGTTTATCATGTCGCGTAATTTTTCCTTTCAAAAAAAATATACACTAATTAAATTAAAGGTAAACTACATAAATTCCACTAGTTTAGGACCTAGTTATTAGAATTCAAGATAGTTTTAATAATTACATCATATACCATATTTTGTCTGTCGGATACTCGCGAGATACATGTATCTGATGGTTTGAATTAAAGAGATACATATTTTAATAATTTTGAATTAAATGTGTGTAACCTATTTCCTTAAATAAATGAGTAATTTAGGCTTAATTAATAATTCTAACTGATTTGCAGATTCATTAACATATCAATTCTAACAAATCTTCCTAAAATAACGAAATCCTAAAACCACAAGAGTTCTCTAATTGAAAACTTCATCTTCTTGGCAATAGGTTTGAAAATCGTGGACAACCATGGGAGCAAGCTTGATCTTTTCTTAATCTCAAATGCTAGAAGAGACAGTTAGTTTATGTATGGAATGTTATTTTTTACCCGACAATACTGATAGATACATGATAGTAAACAACTAAGTATTTAATATTGTTAGATATGGTATTGATTATCGTTTCTATGCTTTATTTATAATAAGATACATTTTGTTTATGTTAGATACACATATATTTTTGTTGTTCATATACATGTGAAGGGTAGTGGCTCATATAATTGATGTGAACTGTCAGATATACTGTTAATTCTCTAAACTAGTTGATATGAATTTTAAGTTAGATACATAGTAATTCATTGATTTTTTGACAGTTTCAGATATATTATTTATCATATTAGATACATGTAATTTAACACTATAGAATACATATAATAACATGCTTAGATACATGAAATAATCAAATCAAATACACACTACCATATAAAAATACCTTGACTGAAACATATTAAATATATGAAATAAAAACTATGATACATAAAATGAATTGTATGACCATATACATTGCAACTAAAATAATATACTGGGGGTGCGGATAGACAATTTATAGAGAAGGTTGGGGGAGGGACTTGATGAGACAGAAAGGTATTTGGACCATTAATTTTGATTTTTTAAATGTAAATATAATTAATCAATTCTAATTTTAAGGGTTTATCTAATTATATTTTTTTAAATATATGATATAAAATATTAAAAATGGTAATATATGTAATTGTTTGAAAGTAGATATGGTATGAATGTATGTCTAATTAGATAGTTTTCCCTTAAATTAAAGCAAAACAAAAGATACATTTTATTACTTTTTTTGAAAATGCTTTTATTGAAGCTGGCACACGACACGTCGATGAGACTTTACTATCTAAATAGAAATAATAATAATAGTTAAATAGAAATATTAACGTGTACTATTATTTTTATATATGTATATATGATGCTTTAAGTAAATTTTGAGTTTGAATTCCTTTTTTTATTTAGCACTTATTTTTTAATATTGTGCATTATTTTTATTTGACTTACAGACCAATTTATTCAACATTTCTCAAGCCCTATGAACCAACAGACTTCTTAGGATCAAGCTAAAAAAATCTTATTTTTAAATAGTCTCAAAAGATTTCAACTTTATTAAATTACGAATTAGACCATGTTGAACCAACAGACCCAACCTATATTGTAGGCTTTAACTTTTATATGAGCACATGTAAAAAATGGAGAAATATCACTTCTTATCTTTTCATATACTGTATGTATTATGAAAAAATGTTTCATCTTATTAAATAATGTGTATGTAGAGTCAAATCGATATTTATAATTTCAGTACTATTTCTAGAAATGTAGGTCAGGTTGGTGTCCTGGCCTTGCAATAATTTTGCACCCATAAGGCGTGGATCATACTTATTGACTATCGATGAACTGATTTGATTTTTTCAATATTAAATATTTATTTTTTAAAAAAACATATAAAAAGAATCATGATCATATAAAAAATCGTTTTACTGAAATTTGAACAGTACTACGTAAATTGATAAGAACTAGTATGTCATATTAATTTATCGGCTTTGAAAAAGTTCTAGCAATTAGAGTTAATTTCTTAATAAGGTCATTAAATTATGAAAAAATTATCTGGTAAAATAATTGAACTTTATTTTGTATCAATAAAATCACTCAACTTAAGGATATTATCTTTAATTACATTTATCTTTAAAATAATTTGATATGACAAAATAAATTATTTTATATGTCACGTAAATATAGACCCAACAAAGAAAAAATCATTATGCTTCTTCTTCTCCTTTTTTTTCTTTAAAAAAATTATCATTAAAATAAATTTAATAAATTTAAAATGACAAATATATTATTTTATATGGTGTGTAAACATCAAATTTATTGCTCTCAAATTTATCGATATGCCTGTCTGGCAGCTACACATATATTTAATTTTTTTTTCTTTCATTTTAATTTATTTGTCTTATTTTTAAATTTGTTATATATTTAAAAATTGTGAAAAAATTACTTATATATAAACTACTCCCTCCGTCCCTTTTTAGTTGTCCACTTTAGAAATGGCACACATATTAAGGCAACAATGATTAGCACAGTGAAGTTACAATTTTACCCTTATGACAACTTTTCACTTCAAAATTACAACCACTTATTTGAATTCAAGTGAAATAAATTGGAGGGAAACAACATACACTTTTACAATTTTCAAGAAGTGTAAATAAGGGTATAATAGGAAAAAATTTGTTGTCCTTTCTTGATTTGTCAAAATGGACAACTAAATAGGGACAACCAAAAAAGGAAATATGGACAAGTAAATAGGGACGGAGGGAGTAATATATAAGTGGGGATACCAGACAGGTCATGGTATGACCTGTCTGTCTGACAGCTACACATATATTTAATTTTTTTTCTTTTATTTTAATTTATTTGTTTTATTTTTAAATTTGTTATATATTTAAAAATTGTGAAAAAAATTACTATAAATCATGTTAATTGACAATTTCAAATATTTTCTAATTGTTTATAAGAAATTCGATTCATTCATAAAATTAAACTATTTGTGTCATATAAAATGAGACAAAATAGGTAATATGTATTATTTAATTTGGAGATTACATAAAGAGTATTGTAAATCTAAATAATTTACAACATTTGATTGACCCTTAAAATTCTATTTGTGCTACATATATTGAGACAAGAGAAGTAACATATATTATTTATAAATTACGTAAAAAGTACTATAAATTACAATCATTAACAATTATAAATATTTAAAAATCATATTAAAATTTAATTAATCCTCTAAATTCTATATTTTTGTCAAGTTTCATTATAAGGGACTTGATAATGTTCAGGATCTTTAGTGATTATGTGACCTTTTCTTTTTTGGCATTTAATATTTTATTTAATACTATGAGATTCAAATAAAAATAAGATTTTTTCTGATTGAATTGCATCGTTTATCACGCTTCTTTGGTATAATTTATTTGAGGCCTTTATTTGACTTGGACAAAATATCTAGTCCGTACTGTTACTCCCTGACACATTTTAAAAATTTTTATAAATAAAAGAATAATTTTATTATATCATTTCTTAAATATAATAAATACAATATTTTAAAAAATGTACTATAATTAAAGATAAAGGTAATTAAAAATTAAGTGTAAAATTACCTATAAATTTCATAAAATGGACAACTATTGTTAGACATTTATTTATAGTATAGTGGACAAGTATTAGTGGACAGAGGAAGTATAATAGATTGTATGTTCCTTGTTATATATCAAATTTATTATACTGATAAATGTAATAATTGAAAAGAAAATTGAATAAGAAATATCCAATATTTAAACCATAAATTATATGTAATCAGTCGAATTTACTGCTTATTTTTTTCTAAAACGATGTAAATATATTACTCTATACATTTATTAGTTGGATAAGTGATAAATTAAAATTAATTTATTATTTTAATTAAATTAAACTATTAACATTAAAAAAAATATTCTTTTAAGTAGTAGGGTCAAATAAGGAAACTAGTGTTGTCGACTAGTAAACGTCCACGTGTCTATAGTTATCGTGCACCCAACCCCGACAACAACGCTAGAAGCAACCGCTACTTCTAATATTCTGAATCTATTCGTTTTAATTTATTTATCTTATATAATTTGATATAAAATATAATGATTTTAAAAAAAAATTATAGTTTTAATTTAAAGATTGGTAGAATATATCAAAATATATGTATAATCTTAAAACTTGTTATGTGAAGAGTCAGATTCAAACATATTGTCATATGAAAAATATTAATTAAACATATCATAAGCAGTGGCGGATGCAGGATTTCCATCGAGGGGGTTCAAAAAGATAAGTAAGCACACTATTAGTATCCATATAAGCGGGGTGGGCGGAGCGGGTCAAATATAAATGGGTCGGATCAGATATAAGCAACTAAAAAAATATTCAACCCTACCTCAACACAACAATAAAATCGAGTAAGTAAATGTTTGATATAACATTAAAATAAGTATGAGAGAATGTATTTTTTAAAACTATATGGGTCTTGTCTCTGTCATTGTTGTATATAAACGTTATTTAATTTTTGAAACTAACTAAGGAATACTTCTAAATCCAATAATATTGTAGCAATAAAATTCGCTTTCGCGACAATTGTATTTATTTATAAATTTTAAATGATTACTCTTATTTGTTTAATCTTACTTATAATTATTTTATTCCTTAATCAAATATAAATTAAACGTTTGACTTAAAATGAGTATGGGAGAATGTATTTTTAATTTTAATTATGAAAACAACGTTATAAGTTTTACTTAATTTTATAAAAATGGAAAATAAATTTATTTTTTAATATCTAATAAAATAGTATAAATCTCAAAAATATGGGGAAAACGCTGTTACAGGGAGTCGAACCCGCGACCCAACACTTATATTGCGAATTCTTGAACCCCCTTCACCACTGAGCCAAGACCTTAGCTTATGTTCAGGGGGTTCATCACTTGGTATATACATATAAATCAAAAAACTAATCCTATATATACCGTGTAATTTTTCCAACCAAGGGGGTTCGGATGAACCCCCTTGGATCCATGTAGATCCGCCCATGATCATAAGTTGCTAATGTCATGTGAAAAATTAGAATAAAAGAGTTAACAAATATATATATTTCTTCTTCTTGATACATAAAATCAATAACATACTCACTCATAAGTGGAGTATGTGGACGAATAACATATATACAGGTCTTTTTATATTATTGTTTTACTTATAACAACTAAACGAAATCTAAATATGAAATGTCATTATACTTAAATAACAACATTTTACTTTTGATAGTTATGAAATTTCAAGCAAACGTTGCTACTCTAATAAGGTATCCTTCATTTTTTTATTTTTTTTTTCTTTTTCATCATTTTCAACATACATACACGTATGAATACTAATCTTTTAATTGGACCATAGAAAGTCAAAATATAAAAATTTAAAAAGAAAAGGCGACTACGTAAGCAAGTAACCAAAATTCCTATACCCCTAACTACAAATTTAAAAACTATATAATATACAACTTCATTCTCAACTTTATATTTCCCCTACAACTTAGGAGCTTAAAAGAAATATAGTATAACTTTGATCCATCATTTTTTTCTTGATTTCCAAATATGAGTACTTTGACAACTTCTTTTCTTCCATCACTTGAAAAAGAAAATTCTCTTTTTGTTTACACAAGAAGAAGAAGAAGAGGACACTCCAAAAAGAGCCAATCTATTGTTCCGGTAATTGCTCGTAGCTAACATAATTTTTTTATTACTATCTATCGATTTTTGCTTGTTTAGCTATAGAAGTTGTTAGTCGCTAATTCCTATATACATATTTAATTATTTGTATTAATGTATGTGATTGATGATCTTAGGTGGCAAGGTTATTTGGACCATCAATATTTGAAGCATCAAAGTTGAAGGTTCTTTTTTTAGGTGTAGATGAGAAAAAACATCCGGCAAAGCTTCCAAGAACATATACACTTACACATAGTGATATTACATGTAAACTCACTCTTGCTGTCTCTCAAACCATCAATAACTCTCAGGTAATTTTCGTAATATACGATAGTAATTGAGTTTATAGTTAAATATTAAGGTAGAATTATCTGGGAGACCCTTGTAGTTGGCTCAGATTGTCAACTGGACCCTTTTACTCACAATTATGGTCTCAAATTTAGTTAATTTGATTGTTGAATCTGATTTTACTTTAGCGTGTTTGTCTATCTCTAGTAAAACAGAGGGCAGTCTGGTGCACAAAACATCTCATGTTAACAGAGTCTGAGAAATGATTGCATCCCTAAGGATGTGATGTTGACTGTCTACCCTAATGCAAGCATTTGTGGCGACTAGAAGTAGTACTTGATCAATTCATGACTGATTTTTCTTTTGATGTGCAGTTAGAAGGATGGTATAATAAATTGCAAAGGGATGAAGTGGTTGCAGAATGGAAGAAAGTTAAAGGGAAGATGTCCCTTCATGTTCATTGTCACATTAGTGGAGACCATTTCTTGTTAGACTTTGTTGCTAGGCTCAGATACTATATTTTCTGCAAGGAACTCCCCGTGGTAAGTTTTTATAGCAAGTTTGATATATACGGTTAAAGTAAAACATAATACGTAAAGGTACTCTTTAACTTGACATCAACTGACATCTACGCCCTCCAATTTTGAGTATGCATAAATAGACACTTAAACTTGTATAGAGTTGAACAAGTACGCCCTCCAACTTTGAGTGTGCATAAGTAGATACTTAAACTTGTATAAAGTTGAACAAGTAAACACATGTGTCCTATATGTGGCAATTCACTATGACACCCTAAGTATATTATACCATCGTAGGACATGTGTATCTACTTGTTCAACTTTGTACAAGTTTAAGGGTGTGTTTGGTATGAAGGAAAACACTTTCCAGAAAATGTTTTCCAATTTTCTCATGTTTGGTTGGGTTAAATATTTTGGAAAATGTTTTCCAAATCAACTCATTTTCCTCAAATTTAAGGAAAATGACTTCCCTTCAAAACTTATGGAAAACATTTTCCAAAACTCTCTTCCAACTTCAGATTACAATTACTTTTTTGTTGAAAAAATCAATTTATTTTGTCCCTCCCCTCAAACCAACCCCCAACCACCCCCCCCCACG
>NW_006239397.1:265914-274531 GCF_000226075.1 Solanum tuberosum
TAGCCCCCCACCCCACCCCCCAAAAAAAATATTTAAGTTTGTTTTTAAAAAATGTTTTCAATTTCAAAAATTATTTTCTACTCTAGTAAAAATAAAAGATATTTCTCAAAAATATTTTTCATTCATAAATCAAACACTAAAAATCTTTTTCGGAAAATATTTTCTAATCACCAACCAAACATGAGAAAATAAGTCAAAAATCAACTTGTTTTCCAGGAAAACATTTTCCTTCATACCAAACACACCCTAAGTGTCTACTTATGTACATCCAAAGACGGAGGGTATAGATGCGAGTTGAGATCAGGTTAAAGGATGCATTTATGTATTATGTCTTAAATTAAACTATTCGTGTAAAAAAAATCTTTATATAATCAGTATATATAAATTACACTATTCTTTTTGTATATGTTCTAGGTTTTGAAGGCATTTGTTCATGGAGATGAGAATTTGCTAAAGAATTATCCAGAGTTGGAAGAAGCTTTGGTTTGGGTATATTTTCACTCAAACATACAAGAATTCAACAAAGTGGATTGTTGGGGTCCTTTAAAAGAAGCATCTTCACTATCTTCTACTACTACTTATTCATCATCTAGTGAATTAGGTGAGACTCAAATGGATAATACAAGCAATTGCAATTTGGATTTACCACAACCATGTCAAGGGTCTTGCACATGTTGCTTCCCCTCAACAAGGAAAATCTAAAGAGCATTTATTAATGAGAATGTTGGATGTATTACACACAGGGGCATTTAACTAGCTTAGTGAATCAATTGAAATGATTCTGTATTGGTCTACAAACTTTACAAGATTGATGTATTTTACTGTCATTGTATGTTAGGACTAGAAAAAAATATTAGTAGTAATTTTTTTTTTCTAAAATGTAAATATTCAAGTGTCCCTTGGTTAAGAACAAAAATAGCCATTTGGGGGATTGTGCACCAAATAGCCCTTCTATCACTTTTTGTTTACTCAAAACACTTCTAAAAAGCACAGTAACTCAATAGCATTCCACCTTTCAGAATCATCTCAGTAATCAGTGTGTATCAATAAATCAGAATGGGAGGAAACAGAAGAAAAACCTTAATTACAAGAGATCAAAAGTTCGCGTAAAATTGGAAGTTCCCGAAAAAACTCTCCCTCCCTCCCTTATATTACAGAACGCCCGAAAGATGTTAATGAGGAAAAAATAACATCTCTAACTGTACACTTTTGATCTATTCACAGAATAATCACTCTTAAGTCTAATACATGTTATTGAAAGATGATGGATATCAACGTCGGTTACAAGTATCTCTCATCAAACAGATCAAAGTGCTCCTCTTCACTGCTTGTGCTTCGTGAGAAAACAACGTTAAGGGGGTAGTCAGAAATAATTACAACGGAGTCACCTAATCTGTGTTCTGCCGAGAGAAGATGCCCCAATTTCAGACTCGGTGTTCTGCATAGACAATTTCATTCACATGTGAGATGTCGTAAAACGCTAAGATGCTAAATAAGTTTGTAAGTTAACTATAACTATCCTTTTACAGATGTTTTACCTGAGATTTAGGAGAAGGGAAGACATTCCAGAACCGAAGTGTTTCATCTCCTGCTCCGGTCACAATCATCTGCAAAGATGATACTACCAGCTATAAACAAAAGAGCAGAGAAAATAAAGCTGCAGCTGCTGCAACTAAGCGGCAAGTACACAGAAATAAATAGTAAAGATTAACTAGTTTAGCTTAGCTACCTGTCCATCTGGAGATATGGCAAGATATAAGACTCTATACGTATGGCCAGTCAGAGTAGCTATCTGCGATAATAAAGAAAAATTAACACATAATGAAGCTAGTATAACATGATATGTCTAAAATAAATGTCTGTTCATATACATTTTTCCTGTAGAGTAGCATTTTAAAAACTTAGGTGAAATACCTTGGTCATCGTAGGATACCTCCAAAGTATTATTTGATTTTGTGAGTAACCATGAGTGCTGACCAATTCATTTGCGTTCTTCGACCACACAAGATTGCAAACCTGTCACAATATCAGATGAGTTGGTATATTTTAGTAGCCATATTTGATGGCACTTGTAAATATAAGAAATCAAAACACATGGAGAGACCTAGGGAAGAAGGGAGGTTGAGCAAGGATTGTGGGACAGTTTCCTAACCTCCTTCACATGTTTACAGGTACACGTATCTCGCACAATCCTGTAATGTTTTTGTAACCCCCCATCCCTCTTTCCCTCTCCCATGCTCTTTTTTCCTCCCTTCTTCTTTAGTTGTTTAGTAACTATTAACACAATCAACAGAATAGGTGTGTAACCGGAAAAAACACTTGATATTGTGTTACAGGGCTTTGAAAACTCCTCAGGTTATGATGTGCATTTGTCTCTAATGTCTTGTGTACAAACAAAATTGATTTGTGGGGAAGGTCGTAGAGCAGGAAATTTGAGATAAACAAAGAGACAGGAAGAGGATGAGCGGGGGAGGTTAAAGAGGAAGGTTATGATGGTTTGATTAGTCCAATAACAATGTTTAAGAAATAAAATTGAGTGATGTCCACATTACTGCTCAGCAAATCAATTAGAAAGGCAGAACCTAGTTTTGAATGGTTAAAAATGTTCTTGGAGATCACAACATTATGACATACTAGTTAAGCCATGGTAGTGACAACAGTTTCAATCCCAGCTAAAACAAAGGTGAGCCCACTTGCTCCAACCTTAGTAAACAGCATTAACTTGGCAACCTGTGCTGTGGGGTGAAAGAGTTACCCGATGAATTAAGTTGAAGTGCATGCAAGCAGACAGGATGGATGTATGCGCGTGAGGAGGTATAAGATTTAAGCGAATTTCGCACACGGAGGTGAATAAATTCTTGAGAAAACCAGAATTACTCTATCCGAGGGAATATAGTAGACTTTACTGGCACACTTTGTTCTTCCAAAAATAAAAAATCAAACCATTTTCTAATCCAAATGCCATGGAATAATCAGAAAGGAAGTTGAAGTGCATGATAGTTCTTCTGATCACATAACTTAGATGGCATAGTATTGTCTTTTGGTAGATAGATAAAATTTACTGACAGGTGTGATTTATTTAATAACCAAAGCATGATCTGGACAGGCAGAAACCTAAAAGAGGTATTTCGATATATATTCATAGGGAAATACCTGACTGCCAGTGTCCATGCAGCTGAGGTGTGTATTAGTGGTTGTGTTCCAGAATCGAATGCATCGATCAGCTGTGCCACCGCCAGAAGCTAGAAGTCCGTGAAGATGGGGGGACCATGCAATCGCCTTTACAGCAGCAGTATGCTCACAGTATTTTAATATAGGTTGTGTTGAATGGTTGTTCCATACGAAAATCTGCTCATGAAGATTTATGAGAAACTGTAACCAAGAGCTTAAGGGAAGGGAAAATATCATCTAGCTTGATTCTGGTAATTAACCACATACTCTGTTATCATTTCCACCAGAAGCTAATTCACGGCTATCGGGAGACCATTTGAGCCCACAAACCTGAAAAGAAGTAATTGCTTATCAAGATGCAAGCAGAAGTAAAACAAAACATCTGACAAGAATGACTTAAATAATGAGAAGCAAGAAGGAAGTCTGACCTCTGACTTGTGACCACTTAGCTTACTGACATAATCTTCTTGAGCTCGTATGTCACGTTGAAGAATACTCTTGTCCCGGCTTCCTGAAGACAACTGGGAGGAGCTCCAAGATAGTGCACCAACTCTTAAACGATGTCCCTCCATTGTTCTTGTCATCTTACCGTGAGAGGTATCCCATAACTATGCCAAATGAGATTCAAACATCAGTTAACCGCATAAACAGAGAAGGAACTACGACATAATCCTATATTCTTCATCCAATAGAGAGGTTCTAAATAATTTTTCATGTCAAATAGAAAACTGATTTCCACATGCAATAGATTGTGCATGCAACAACAACATACCTAGTGTAATCCCACAAAGTAGGGTTGGGGAAATAGATTGCACTTAAATAAAGAAAAATAAAACCCAATTTATAACAGCGGTGGAGCTAATGTTAGCTTTAGGATGCCCAAATTCATAGGATAGAGAAGAAACTGAAAAGAAACAAGAAGTGTATGGAACAACAACCAGGATAACAAGCCTAAGCATTCAAATAATTTTTTACATGGAATTTATCTTGAGTCGCAAGGTTCGTTTGTGATAGACTTCGTTCATAATTTACCACAATATGACAACTTCACTACGAATGTATTGAAAAGTTTTCCTTTTATATCTATAGAAAAACTTGAGATACAAATTCCAAATATTTCTAAGAGAACAGCCGCACAAGCTCTTCAAGTTTTATGGTACTTTATTTCGTTGGAAAAATTAGCTTCTAGAATTAACATATAGAGAGAAGATCGAGATACAAATCAATTTAGTGAGATTAAAGCATTTTATGTATATTACAGTACCACCAGTGCTAGGACAAACAGATTTTTATGTATTTTGATAAGGTGTTGAGAGAGACTATGCTTTTGACGTAAGGATGTGTAGTTCTGTAGTACTGGATCTAATTAACAGAAAAAATCTTTAAAAAATCGAGAATAAAGTGATTGGCCCCTGTTAACAGTTCTCTTTCATATAAGAACACAAAACAAGATGAACAAAATAAGCATACCAGACCTGAACTTTCCCATTACTTGTTCCAACAGCAAGATGTGTACCTCGCTGTGCCCACCCAACTGAAGTAACATTATCATCATTTTCCAAGTCGCACAACTTCACTACCTGCAGTAGGCATTCAACAGAAACAATTGTGTTTATCAGATAGATGCATTAGTCTAGCAAACGTACATAAATATCTCCATCAACGAAAAAGTTAACGAAGGCAAAAGACTCACCTTGCCATTAGATGCATGCCATAAATATACAGAGCTCCCCAATCCCACAGCTAACACATTCTGTGAAGACCAGTCCACAAGATTTAGATAAAAGTCGTCTTGCAATGCAGGGGCATCCAGTACCTAGCAAGAACCCACACAAGCACCATCATCAGCCTTCTCACACGGTAACAAAAATCCACCACCTCACAAAATAACAACTTTATTGAACCCTAAAACAGAGAATATTCAAGAACCCAAAACCAAGAAAAGAGGAAACAAGGTGGTGATATGGGCGGCTGCAGAAAGGACTAGCATATAATAATAAGCGTCATTCCTACTCTACAACCTACCATGAGCTCACACTAAATGTTCTAGCTGAAACTCGAACTTAAGACGCCCAAATTCTACACTTCACTATCCACACAAACATCCTACTAATAATTATCATCCGAAAAACTCAAAACAAATTACTCCCTCCGTCCCAATTGAAGTGTTTATCTTTCTATCTCCAGTAAGTTTTCCATTTCCGACATCCTACCTAACAAGTTTAAGATCACAAGATTTAAAGAACTACACACATCAATAATTTACGACTACAAGATTCAAAAGTTTCTCTTTTATTTCTTAAACTCCGTGTTCAATCACAAGATTCAAATGTCTCTCTTTATTATTAACTAGTCACACTGAGACACTTAAATTGGGACGAAGGGAATACCTTATAAGGCGATTTTGGAACTTTCCGGGGAACCTTAACAGGACTAGTACTAACACCACGTATCTGGTCATCAAACTCAAAAGGCAACAAAGAATCCAACCTTTGTCTTGTCTCCGTCTTATACCTAAAAATATTACAATTGGGTCTCTTCAAATTCCTCCCATTCCCACGAACACCCTTCTCTGGTGTGACCGGATTCACTACATTTCCCGAATCAGGCCCAAACAACGCAGTACGAAGAAGAGAAGTATACCCATTATTAGAATCCTCCGTATTAGAAGACTTAGGCGACAATGGCAACCCAAAAAGCGCAAAATTAGATGAAGTTCTGCTAGGAATGAAACGGTCACTGTAAATTGAACGTGAAGGGGAAGGATGATATGAATTAAAACCCGGGATTAAATTATTATTGTTATTATTAGTCTTAGATGGAGTTTTGGGGTTGAAATTGGAATTGGGATCAAAGGGTGTTTGAGGGTCTGTGGAATTTGAGCTGGGGTGCTCCATAGTTGATTCTTGAAAACCCTAGAAGATGATGATGATGAAGATGAACAGCGGATTTTTTTTCTTTTTTTCTTTTTTTTTGGGAATAGTTTTTTTCCCGGGAGAAATAGCAAGAGAAGTTGAGGTTTTGCGGGAAATTTTATGGGTCCCATTAAGTGCACAATAATTATATATATTTTCTACTTTGTTATGAATGTATAACAACTAACAATATAATAACAAAACATGGGTTTTCTTATTAGGGAAAAAAAGTTGAGTTGCCAAATTTTATTTTTACCAAAATTGGTAAATTGCAAGCTAATAAGTTTTATTATTTTTTTACTTTTTTTTTGTGTAAACTCTCTCATGTTTTGTTTATTTAAATGTAAATATTTTTGGAAAATGTTTTCAAATAGATTATTTTTCTTAAATTTAAGAAAAATGACTTTTCTACGTGAAGTAATTAAGAAAACACTTTCAGAATTCTCTTTCAACCTCACCATTCTGACTCATGCTGTGGGATCCAACCTTGACCTGATAAATGACTCCCAATCCTGATCCGAAACTCCACCTCGACTCGGGAGCCTCTTGAATTGGGGTTTAAAATTGCATCCTGAGTCAGAAGTCTCGATAAAGAGTTCGGTTATGATCGGCAAAGAGAGTCGAATTTCGAATCGGAAGTTGGGTCTCAAGTTTGGATAGGCATTGATAGGTTGGATTCTGAGTCTCGAATTGAGGTACAAAGTCGTGTTTTGGGTCGGGGTCATAATTCGAGACTCAACCTGACTCTTGACCCCAATTCTGACTTAGGATCCGATTCCCAATCCCAGTCCTAATTCATTATAAGTAATATTTATTAATTATTTATAATGTAAATTTTTGTACAATAATATTAAGAAATATCTAATTTAAGGGTAAAAAAATTGTTCAATATTTAATGTAATTCAATATTATTTCCTACTGAATTAGATAGAAGGCTAAATCAACATTATTTTTCTTGTTTTGACAAGTATTTTCCCACTAAAACATAGATTATGTTTCCATTGAAATTCCTTCAAAAACATATTCATCTTCAAAATGCATATAAGCAGACAAATATATCCCTATTACAAATCAATTTTTTTCTATAACCATGATACGTCAGGTTACACGTACCTCGATTAATATCATCAAACAATAATAATCAAGAACATGACAAATGCAGCAACCAACATAGCAACAAATGCTGAATTAAGAGTACTAATCCCAGAGGCAGCAGATGAACCCTCTTTAGCCTGTAGAACGTTAACCGCAACCTTCATCCCTTGTTCACAGTGATTATTTACTCCACAAAAATACCATTTTTTCCCCGGAGTTTTCAAATCAATCACATCATTTCCCGAAGTTAAGGGTTCAACATTAGCACCTGCTACACAGCTCTGGAAGGCAGCTAGATCTGCTTTGTATACATTGTGTGCTCCTTCCTTGTACTTAAATACTGCACCCATAAATTAAACGAGTTTAACTTTTATATACGAACTGTGTAAAAAAAAGTTTTACACAATTATGTCGCTTCAAAACCTGTTACATGTAATATTATTGGCAAGCATAGTTTGATAACGTACGTGTACGGCTGGGCATATGGTTAAAATCGAAAAAACCGACCGAACCGTTATTTTTTTTTATTTCGGTTTCGGTTATTTCGGTCTATTTCGATTTCAATTTTCAATATTTCAGTTTTTCGGTTTGATTTTTGGAAAAAAAATCGATTAACCGAAAAAACCAAAATTATATATATATTCTTTACACCCCTCGTACGTGTACACATGATATGTAACTAGGTAAGTACTCTACTTCTTTCGCCCCAATTAATTATGTGATGTTAATTAATTGAATATCGAGTTTCAGAAATAAATCTTTTTAAAAAAAATTGTAATATATAATAACTTTTAGATATTTGTGTTGCTATATCAATCATCTCATTAAGCTTAAAATAAAAAAATTAAAATTAAATTATTTTTAAATATAAAAAAAATAAAAGATACTGAAACAAAGAAAAGTGTGCCACCTATTAGAACAAAGAAGCTATGTAACATACTAGGGGTGTTCACGAGTTGGTTTGGATCGGTTATTGATACAAAACCAAAACCAAATCAACTTAATCAATTTTAAAATTATCAAAACCAAACCAAACCAAATATAATATACATTTATCGATTTGGTGATTATCGATTTCAGTTTGATTTGGTTCGGTTATTCGGTTATTAACCATACACAAAAATAAAAGAAACAATTCATTTAAAATATGAAAAAAGTGACAACAATCCATTCTAAACGAAAAATAGTTAGAATGACTTAAATTACTAAACTTTCAATCACTAAATTTACTATCAATAAAGCTTTAAAATTCACTATATTAGCGTAGAAGGAAGAGACAATAACATTTTCAGTCCCACAAAGAATTGTCATAGACACTCATATACATGAAATCAATAAGATAAATGTTTCATCTTGGGCATTTTTGCTTTCAATAAGTAAATTATAAAGAAATTTTAATGAAAATATGTATAAGATCTTTAAAATTATTTATAAAA
>NW_006239397.1:274764-278901 GCF_000226075.1 Solanum tuberosum
TATTTTATCGGTTTGATTTGGTTTTTCGGTTTGGATCGGTTTTTATCCAAACCGTGAACACCCCTATAACATACTATAATAATAGTTACAACTACAATAGGTTTTTTTAAAAAAAAAAAAAATCTGCTCTCAGGCTAGCTAAAAAATAATTACACATAATCCTTCATAAAAATTAAGTGGAATTAGTATAAAAAAGAAGTAAATTACTAGTACTTGTAACAATAAATTAAAGTGATTATATAATATCCTGTTAGTATCACTATCACTACAATAAAAGAGATATTTAGTGGTAATAATTTTTTTAATATTGTCATAAAAACATATTTAGCGATAATTGAATTAATATCATTATATTCATAGTCATTAAAGCTTTTTTAGCGTAGATATAAAGTATTGGTTATAAATATCTTTATATATTAATTATTGCCTCTAAATATAATATAACTACAATTATATTATTATCGCTAAATAATAACCACATAATCTTTTATTTGTTATAATAATCTACTTTTATATATCCTTAAAAAATGAAGGCATAACCTGAGTTATGCAGACTCTTCACTTTTAGTGTCACACCTGTGTCGAACTCTCCAAAAATATACTACTCTGGGAGAATCCAATGCACACTCATTATCATTTTTAAAGAGTCCGAGCAACATAAGACATAAAACAGAATATTATAGGAAGAGAGTAAATAACATACTGAGTTTATCTCCAAC
This sequence comes from Solanum tuberosum, assembly GCF_000226075.1. Taxonomy (NCBI): domain Eukaryota; kingdom Viridiplantae; phylum Streptophyta; class Magnoliopsida; order Solanales; family Solanaceae; genus Solanum; species Solanum tuberosum. The sequence goes on from NW_006239397.1 coordinate 275,484, forward strand.
ATGAAACTCTTTACTCTCAGCCCATGCATTGTAGTCAAATTTGAGTTTCCAACCTTGATCATCCCCAACCAAATGCTCAGTTGCCATAATTGGAACAACAACCATGTTAACAACAATAAGTGCAACCAACAAAGCTTTCAAAGCCATTTTGAAATATTGTTTTATGAAAGTTTTCTTTGTTGATAGAATATTTGTTTTGAAGGATTGCATGGCATATTTATAGGATGTTAAAATTGGGAAGACAGCCGGCTAATAAACGGCAAGGCTACTTTGCTTCGGGCATTTATCAGCTATCGTATTATTTGTTGTTGTTATTATATTCTTTCATTTTTATTGTGTTTAACTCTCATACATGTTTTGATATGCTTTATTTGAATCGAGGGTCTATTGAAAACAGTCTTTCTACTTTTATAAGATAAGAGTAAGACTGCATATACATTACCCTTCTCACAAGGTTGATATCTTTCTTTCAATATTTAATTTCGTGTCAAGTTAAATTACATCATATTAACGATAAAGATAAAAATAAATAAATATTTATGATAATGATAGTATATAAATATTAAACTACAATATAAAGAGAATGTGGGTTTTGGTTTTGGGGAAATGTAGAAATGACTTGGTCAAATATATACTCCCTCTGTCCCAATTTATATGACTCACTTTCCTTTTTAGTCAGTCCCAAAAAGAATGACACATTTCTATTTTAAGTAACAATTTGCCTATGAAATGTCTTTTTTACCCTTAATGAAATGATTTACAACCACACAAATTTCTATCATTCATTTTGGACCACAAGTTTTAAAAGTCTTTCCATTTTTCTTAAAGTTTGTGCCAAATCAAAGTACATCACATAAAATGGGACGGAGGGAGTATGTTTTATACTGTTTTTTCAGCTTTTATATTGCCGAATGCCGCCTCAAAATGTGGACGCACGAAATATCGCATATTTCATTCGGTGGCCAGTTTTTGTCTAATTTCACGCGATATTTGACATCTCCCATCTCCGTTTACCAACTTAAACAGATGATGGAAAAAATCAGTAATTAGTGTACTAGTACTATCATAAGCGAACTCAGAATTTGAAGATTCTGGGTGCATGAATATCATCTTAATTTAATAATTAACGGATAATGTCGTATTGGTTGTTAATGGCTTGAACAATACTGAAAATATTAAATACAATGGAATTGGGAATGGTTAAGGTTAGTTAGAAACAAAATAGCTTGCAATTTTAGTCCTGCAATTGTTCACAAGTTAGGAAGTGCTTCTTTTTTGCTTCGGTTATTGTATTATTTGTTATTTTTGGTGTTCTTTTCTCCATTATTTTCAACATATTGCTTTTCCATATATACCTGATTTGACATGCTTTATTTGAGACGAAGATCTATCAGAAATAACCTCTCCACCTTCACAAGGTAAGAGGGGGAGGGTTAAGGTAGTGTATGCTCCACTCTCCCAGGCACCCTTATGAGATTACACTAAATAGTGCCTTATGAGATTACACTAAATATGTTGCTGTTGTTATTTAGAAAATACATGAGATGTAACTTTGCAATTGATTATGTTTGTAACTGAATGATAGACTTTTCATTGAGCTATATTCCTCTAGGTGAGATATTAAATAATACTATTCACTTTCACGAAGATAAATTTTCAAACATGTGGTACTACTCTTGAGAGTTAAATAAGTTTGATTAAATAAGTCTATTATGGGGCATAACGTGGATCAACCAAAACAACAATCGTTTCAATAAGATGAAGTGCCATACTTGGGTAGATCAAATAATTATGTGTAAATTTTTATATATGTCATATATTATAGTAATATTTTCAAGCTATAGCAGTAGATTTAGACTTTCAAGTTATAACATTAAAAATTTCAGGTTCTAACAAATAATTTTAAAAAAAAATCTTTTCAATAATTGAAAAAAGTTGTTTATATAAAATAAAGAGATAAAAGAAAAACGATTTTTTTTTAATGAAAGCAGGTAATAAACTGAAATTGTGGTGTTAATTTAATTTGAATTTATTGTAGATAATTAACAAATAGCACGAATTAAGGGATTTAAACTAATTAAGATTATTTAGTATCATTAATTCACTCAAATTAGTTAAAATCAAATAAAAATTCAGATTTTATCTTCTTTTTTTCAACGTTTCTCTCTCTTCAATTTGCAACAAAAAAATTTCAACGTTTCTCTCTTCAATTTTCAACAAAAAAAAATCCCACATTCGAGTAATTGAAGTTTTTTTCATCTTTGAAAATTCTTGACTTTGTTTTGATGGAGTTACGTATCAATTTTAATCAAACGTGGTGAAAGATGGGATCCTTTGGGTTAGTATTTATTATTGTTTAACGTTTGTTTTAGAATGATAGCGAAATGAAACAAAAATGATCAAACTGTCGATTAATTGAAGGTGGAGTCATATTTTGTTAACTGTTGATATCATATTATGCTTACTGTCGTGATATGTAAAAAGTTTAGTGTTTTTTTTGTTTATTTTGTAAACGGTTGTTGTTTTGTGAAATTATAAATTAAATGAAATTTGTATGAAAGTGTGCTAATTATTCTGTAAAAATAATTTAATTATAATGTTGACGAATTTATGAAAATTTATTTTATTTGATAATGAATTTGATAGTATAAGTCGAATGAATTATGTATGAAAAGTGTGTTAAGAAATATGTAAAAAAAAAATTGGAATTCTTGACGAAGTGTATTACAAGTGTTTTAAATTGGTATTAAATGTGAAATTGTTGAGTTTATATTAGTTTTGTTATTTCTGTATAAAGTTGGGTGACAGTAATTAATTATTTGGGACGAGAAATGTATATAGTTTGAATGAATAATCGTTTTGTATGAAATGTGTATTAAATGAGTATGAAAATGTATAAATTTGGTATGAATGATGATTGTTGTATGAAATGTGTATTAAGTGAATATTAAATGTGAAATATTATGTTTTGTATGAAATTTGTTTTGTAATGTACTGTCTGAATGATATTTGTATGAAAAAATAATGACGAGTGTGTATAATTTTGTTGTTATTATAATGATTTTTATGGATGAAATTTGTATTGTCCTTGGAATGAAAAATTAATATTATTTAACATATTTCTAATTGATTTGTATAATGTTAGACTAATTGTTATTTTTTTTAATGAAACAGAGAATTATGTTGATTTTCAAATGAAATGAATTATATATGAAAGAAAGTTGCTGATGTGAAATTGTAAATATTAGTGATAATTATAAAAGGTAATTATGGTATCCTGAGTATTTAATTTAATATAAGTTTACATGAATATTAATTTGATTTTCAATTGGTGTCCTACTATAAATAAATTTAAAACAAATTGCAGTTAGTGTTTCATTCCCACACTAACTTCAGTTAGTGTCATACACATATTAAT
>NW_006239397.1:279082-293039 GCF_000226075.1 Solanum tuberosum
AGTTGATGGTTTTGAAGATGCTCCAACTTCTACATTTTTTTTTTCTTTTTGATTTCAGTAACAAAATCAAAATCGGAATCAGAAGGGGTTTCAACAATTTTCCCCTTCCTTTTCTTCCCCTTTTGATTTGCGGGGGTGACCTTTTTTTTCTTCATTCTTTCTCTCTTTGTCGCTCCTTCAAATAAGATGAACCATCCGTCGCCGGATTTTCAACAATTTTAGGCAGGTTAGACGGGGGAGGGGGGTTGAGTTAATATATTAAAATTTGAAACATGAACATCATCATTAGATATTCCTTCACCCAATCTGGGACTCTTTCGTGGCGTTTCAATGGGTTTGTTAGACATAATTTTGTTGGAAAAAAATAAAAATTGGACGAAAGATTGAATGTTGGTGTAGTTGGCTGGTGAGAAAAATGGGAGAGAAGAAGGTGAAAATGGGGTGATAGCGTGTATAGTTGGATAGATGTGGGAGAAGGGTGGTGGGAGGATTAACTAATGGGAGGTTATGAGTATAACATTAAATAAGGAAGTGTAATTAATGTAAAATCCTTATAATTGTGTAAGAGATAATTATGGGGTATTCTTTATTTAAATAATTTAATAATAATATAAAATTATAAAAAAATACTTATTTAATAAAGTAAAATTTAACTAATTTATAAATAATTTGTGATATGTTATAACCCGTAATTAAACTGTTATAAGCAAGAATTTTTTAAAAGTAAATTTAAAACATGTAATATTGACTCTTAAATGTGTATATGAGGTGATTTTTCCAATAATTATTTGGGCAATCGAATACCATAGATGTTATTTCTATGTTTATGAATATTGATCATTTATCTTATAATGTAACATTATTAACATCATTTATCTTATAATATAAGCTAAATCAAATACTCTAAGAACTTTTGCTAGAAAAATATCTAATTGTAATATTGGTAGCTATCGGCCCATACTATTGACTTGAGATAACCCCAAACAAATTATAAATTACTAGTAATTATATTATTAATAGCTTGTTTTAATAAAAGGAAAATTTACTTAAATGTACATTTCGACCATCTAATTTACCAACACGGTTGAAGTATACACTTTGATTGTATATCTAGTGTAAGGTATGTATATGTTATATGTTTATGTATATTATATGTATTACTCATATCATTTATCCATATGTGGGCTCAAGCATATATGACTAAACTAAAAGTTTTGGGTTATCTCTACAAAGCCCAAAAAAACTAGACCAATTTTGCTAATATATGTATATATAATTTTTTTTAATTATTATTATTATTATTATTAACTTTTAGTTTTAGCAAACATAAAAATCATATTTGTATGTTATAGATATAGTTTGTATAATTGCGCTCTATAGCAAACTTTATGTTTGCTATATGGAACATCAGATTTGTATAAATAGTTGGCAACCTCTCATTTGTATAAATCAATGGCGGCTCATTTGTATAAATCGCTGGCAGCCTCTCGTTTGTATAAATCGTTGGCAGCTTTGTATAATTATAAGTGTATAGGACGAAAATATATGTATTTGTATTTGTATATACAGTTTTCTCTTGCTTTATACAAACACAAACGCAATTTATACATTTGTGTTTGTATAAAGTGAGAGAGGCGAGGGAGAGTGGAGAGCGAGATTCTCTAAGGAGTGAGGCGAACGAAAATATATGTATATATACAATTTTCTCTCTCTTTATACAAACACAAACATAATTTATACATTTGTGTTTGTATAAAGTGAGAGAGGCGAGAGAGAGACTGGCGAGCGAGACCAGGAGAGTGGCGAGGGAGAAATTTGGGGAGAGAGGCGATGGCAAAGTGTTTGCGGATTAGATTTAAATGAAACTGTGATTATAACATTTAATTTGAATTAATAGTTTGCTATTTTATACAATTTTTCCTTATTATTATCTAGACTAAATCATACAAATAAAAGTGTCAAATATGACTTTTGTATTATTACCAACGGATACTTGTAACTATCACAATAAAAAAAAAAACCGTTACATAAGTTTTGGAGAATTATAACGTATTCATACATTCAGTATTGAATTATTACATAAATAATTGCATGAAAGTAAGTTGCAAGTCTAAAATACACTTTTCCATATTTGCGTTGGCACACATTTAAAAAAATAATAAATAAAAATGTAATTTAGAGGTTCTCATAAAGTTTTTATAGAAATTTTATTTAGGTGTTCAAAGGTGTCAGATTCATGGGCTAATACATACGAAAAACCAAGAAAGTCGCTTAATTCCTAAAAAATGGTTCGTAAATGCGAAAATATGCGTTAAAAAATAGTATGAGTATACGTGATACTTCCACAACTCATTACGGAGGTCCTCATAAAGTTTCTATCAAAAAAAAATTTGGATGCTCCGAGGCGCCAGATCCATGGATTAATACGCACAAAAAAATCAGGAAAGTCACGTAATTTCTAAAAAGTGGCTTGTAAAAGCGAAAATATACGTTAAAAAATGGTGTGAGAATACATGATGTTTTCAAACTCATCACAAAGGTCATCATAAACTATTTTTAGAAAAACAATTTTGGGTGCTCTGAGGCACCAGATCCATGTGCTAATACACCTGAAAAACTAAGAAAGACGCATAATTTCTAAAAATGGATTGTAAATGCGAAAATATGCGTTAAAAAATGGTGTGAGTATACGTGATGTTTCCTCAACTCATTACGGAGGTCCTCATAAAGTTTTTTCATCAAATTTTTTTGGGTGTTCTGAGACGCCCAATCCATGTGCTAATACACACACAAAATCAAGAAAGTTGCATAATTCCTAAAAAAAATATTTGTAAATGCGAAAATATGCGTAAAAATGGTGTGAGTATATGTGATGCTTCCCCAACTCATTACGAGGATTCTCATAAAGTTTTTCAGAAAAAAAAATTGGGTGCTCTGAGGCACTAAATCCACTGGCTAATACACACGAAAAAATAAGAAAGTTGCGTAATTCCTAAAAATGGCTTGTAAATGTGAAAATATGTGTTAAAAATGGTGTAAGTATATGTGATGCTTCCCCAACTCATTACGGACCCTCATAAAGTTTTTTTAAAACAAAATTTGGGTCCTCCGAGGCGCCAGAACCATGGGCTATTACACACGAAAAATCATTAAAGACGAGTAATTCCTAAAAAAATGGCTTGTAAATGCAAAATATGCGTTAAAAATTGTGTGAGTATATGTGATGCTTCCCCAACTCATTACAGAGGTCCTCATAAAGTTTTTTCAGAAAAAAAAAATGAATGCTCCGAGGCGCCAGATCCATCGGCTAATACACACGAAAAACTAGGAAATTCTCATAATTTCTAAAAAGTTAACTTGTAAATCCAAAAATATTCGTTAAAAATGGTGTGAGTATACGTGATGCTTCCCCAACTCATTAGGGAGGTCCTTAGAAAAATAAATTGGGTGCTCTGAGGTGCCAGATCCAAGGGCTAATACACACGAAAAATCAAAAAAGTCACGTACTTTCTAAAAAATAACTTGTAAATGCGAAAATTTGTGTTGATTGAATATTCAAGTATTTAGAAATTCTCTTAAGACTCACATAAGGTTCCTCTTCTCCAACAAGAACCCTAAAACCTTCAAGTTAAAAATCCAAGATACAAAGAAAATTCTTCCATCCAAGGTTTTTCCCATGTTCTTCCACTCTAAGACCTTCATAAAAGAGTTTTTTTTTATCGGGAGCAAGCACCAAGATTCCAAGATCAAAGGTTTCCTTCAAAAAGCTAATGTTCCTTCTCAAGCTCAAGATAAATCAAGTCTCCACCAAAGTTTTCATTCTAAAATCTTCATAATCAGGTATGTAAAGTTATCATAGTGTTGCACTAGTTCGTCCTCACGTCCTACATTTACTTTCAAATCAGTAAAAAAGTAATCTAGGATTATATCCTTAGATTTCAATATTCTTGAGATGAGCTGATGTTGAGTTCGGAGTTGAATTCCTACTTATTGAATTTTTATTCCTAATTATTGAATTGTTGTATATTGTGCATTGAGATTTCTTGAGTTGATTGTTCAAGTCTATTTTTCAGCATGAATCTTATCCATTGAGTTTCATTGAGTTCTTATTGAGAATATTTTAAACAAACGTAAATATTTTAAAATGAGTTATGAGAAAGCAAAGAGGAGTCTTGAGAAAGAGTTTGAAAAATGATTTGAGAAAGAGTATAAGGGAACTAAGTAATCCCAAATGTATCATTTTGTTACATTGAGAAAAGAACTATGATTCATGATTAGTATGATAGTCGAGTATGTCATCAATGTGTAAGCAGTATGACATCTAGATATGCCATCAATGTTTATGCAGTATGACTTCCCGAGTCATCAATGATCAAATCACAATAAAAATTTGTTTTAAACTATTTTTTAAGAAAAAAGTAAAGTAGAGTTTGAAGAGAATTTTTTTTAGTAAAGTGTAAGGGAACTAATTGATTTCCAAATGTATTACTTTTACATTGAGAAAGAGGAACTTCAATTTCTAAATGAGTTTATGAGTTCAGAGAAACTTCAGAGCATTACCTCTTTTAAGAAGGTATTTTGAGTAATTACCTCAAAACAAAAAAATAGTATGTTTTATACATTTGAGCATGAGTATATATTTATTGAAAGTAGTATTGAGCATTGATATGAGGATGAATTCAGACAATTCAAAATCCTCATAAACCATGTATGCCACCATGGGTCAAGGATCATACTTCTTAGATGAATCCTTATTTTCTTAGTGGATCCATTTAGTTGAGAGGTTCTATACTCCGGCAAAATATAGGACAGTTCTGACAGCATGGGTGAGACTATGTATCATCACGAGGCTCATAGTGATGATTGTCGGTTAGAAAAACTTCCTAATAGAGTAAAGAGTATTTTATTGTATTTTCATATACATCTTTGAGTTAACATCTTCTACTTGTGAAACTTTAAATAACCTATCTTTTGTTTATGATTTACATTGAGTTAAGTATTTCTTTTAGCCTAGATCAGTATTTGTTATTATTGGATTCTTCTGGTAAAAGATTAATTAATGATTTTTCCATCATGAATTATCGTATATTTCAGTTGAGTTACCGTCATACTTTCAGTTCAGTTTTTTTGTTATTTAGTTATATTACATACTTGTACATTCAATGTACTGACGTCATTCGACCTACATCTTTTAATGATGCAGATATATACATGTACTTATGATCCTCAACAAAAGTTCATTGAGATCACTTCATCCGCTTGTCAACTTTTGAGTGAGGACTCTAGTTTTGTGAGTTATTAGTATTAGTTTTTTTAGGAGTCGTGGATCTTGTCCCGACACTCATTTTTATACAATAAATGCTTCATAGATAGACAATTTTAGGAGTCTTTCAGTTTAAGATGTTTTATTTAAAACTAATGTTTCCTACTCAGTATATTCAGAGAGTTTTGAGATTCAATAAACTCTTGATCAAACAATTCTTTTAGTATAATGCTTGTGTATACTTGAGTTAGTCTTCCACTTGTAGTTAGCCAGGATGAGGGTTCTCTTGGGGACCAGCAATGGTTCTCGAGTGCCGGCCACGTCCAGGGTGTAGGTTCGGATCGTGACATCCATGAGTTAATACACACGAAAATCAAGAAAGTCATGTAATTCCTAAAAATGCCTTGTAAATGCGAAAATATGCGTTGAAAAAATGGTGTGAGTAAACGTGATGCTTCCCAACTCATTACGGAGGTCCTCTTAAAGTTTTTTCAGAATTTTTTTTTGGGTGCTCTGAGGCGCCGGATCTATGGGCTAATACACACAAAAAAACCAAGAAAGTCGCGCGTAATTTCTAAACAAAAAGGCTTGTAAATGCGAAAATATGCGTTAAAAATGGTGTGAGTATAAGTGATGCTTCCTCAACTCATTAACAGAGGTCCTCATAAAGTTTTTTCAGATTTTTTTTTTGGGTATTCTGAGGCGTCAAATCCATGGGCTAATACACACGGAAAACCAAAAAAGTTGCGTAATTCCTAAATATGGCTTGTAAATGCGAAAATATGCGTTAAAAATGATGTGAGTATATGTGATGCTTCCTCAACTCATTACTGAGGTCGTCATAAAAAAAAATTAGAATTTTTTTTTGGGTGCTCCGAAGCTCCAAATCCATGAGTTAATAATACACACGAAAAAATAAAAAAGTCGTGTAATTCCTAAAAATGGCTTGTAAATGCGTTAAAAAATTTGATGCTCCGAGTCGCCAGATCCATAGGCACCCAAAGGACTCCATATAAAATGATAAAATTATCTCTTAATTTTCTAATCTGGAAAAATAAAAATCAACATCTAGTTTAAGTATAATGAACATGTAAAAGTTGACGAAAAGAGTTTTAATTAGTTGCTTGTTACTACCATGCACTTTTATGGTTCATGTTATTAGTGTGACTGTGGAACAAGAACATACCTATAATTTTCCGTAATGTTCATGATATGTCTGTTAAACATATAAATCATGCTTTTCTCCCTTTCAAATTATTTACGTATTTAAGATATTAAAGTGTGTTTGGAAAAGTTTATAAATTGCTTATAAGTATATTTCTAATTGGACTTATTAACTCTATATGCTTAAATTAATCAAAAAAAATTATACATTAAGTGTTTATAAATCAAAATGGCCAATAGTTATAATATGAATGTCATCTATATTATCTACTAATAGAATGAATATTCATATGGCCATATCATCATACCTATATGTCTACTTGTTTTTTTTTAATGAGTTATTGCTTAAAGTCTAAATTTATTTTGGCTTTTAACTTGTGCCCTTACTTGATTATTCATGAAGCTATAGATAATATGAATATATTTCTTTACCCCCCCCCCCCCAAGGAAATAGTCTCTTTTATACCCTTTGTTCTTCGGATCAACATTTTATGATAATCTACTTATTGTACAATAGCTTGCAAGATAATATAAATATTCATATATATTATGCATTAGTTAATTTGTTTTATCCATGTTAAATATGAGTGAGTTGAATATATTATTTTTATTTTTATTTAACCCATTATTTAGACCTGCACATAGCTACTTCGATCCGATCGTTTCACACTCCTGTTAAAAATTGAGCAAACTACTATTGTATGTCCGCTGCCTATTTTAGTAATATATTTATCTTGAAAGGAGTGGGGTCATGGATAATTAATTTTCAATTTAGAGAACTATATATTAAAAATATTCATTATTGGAACTTGGAAATCAACGAATTGAGGTAAAAAAAAATACTCTAAATTTAGTCGAACTTTAATATAGATATCAAACATCGAATGAAAAATCTAAAGCTAGGCCATATTATTTGAAAATATTCACAAAACTTTGGATGTGACAAGTAAATTTAACAAATTACCAAGAAGGTAATCAAGAAAATATACTCCTTTGGAATATGAAAATTTGAATTGTTAAATTCCATGGAAAATAATTTTGTGTGACCCTTGTTTTCTTCTATAGACTCTCTATATTGCTCCGTCTCAAATTATAATATGTCTGATTTCTAAAAATAAATATCTCAAGTATTTATCAATTTAAAAGTTAAAGATAAAATTTCATTTTTCATTTTATCCTTCAAGTAATTATTTTTGAAAACGGTAAACACCTCAATTATTAAAAGATATAGATAAATAAGTAAATATTAAATAAAAAGAAATTATGACATATATCATAATTGATATTTTTTTAAATAATGTATAAAAAATAAGCACGACAAATAATTTGAGACGAAAAGAGTACCTACATTAAACTCATCTTTTTCAAACTTACTTAGCTGCATGATACTTATTTCCTCATGACTCATTTCAAATGAACTATGTTAATTCAATTATATTCATTGATATTGTGTCAAATATTATTTTTATTAACAGTACGTCATATTCTTTCTTTAAAAAAATAAAATTGATTATTCGATTTTGACATACATTAGTGATTGTATACGTGCTATGATTATTCTTTTTTAAGCTAGCTAGTTCTATTTTGTCTATAAAAAGTTAATGTTAAGTTGAAGTAACTTATCAATGTAGTCACGAATAATTGGAGACAAAAAGAATCTTATGACATGGTATATTACTTTACTTATACAATATAGACATACATGATTAAATAATTGACCATGCATATATATAAAATAAAAGGAAAAAGGATAAATATACCTCCGAACAATCGTAAATGGTATGCAGATACCCTCCGTCATACTTTAGGGACATTGGTGCCCCTTCTATCCAAAAACTAGAGCATATATACCCTTAATACTAACGGACATACACGTGTCACAATCTTATCCACCGACCCGACATTTATTAAATATCGGATCGACGGATAAGATTGTGCCACGTGCTCCTATTTAGTCTTCCTTTAGAGTGAAGGGCATATATGCTCTAGTTTTTGGACGGCAGGGGCACCAATGTCCCAAAAGTATGACGGAGGGTATCTGCATACCGTTTACGATAGTTCGGGGGGTATATTTGCCTGTTTTCCCTAAAATAAAATAGGTAATTCTTTTCTTGTTGGAGAGATCAAATACGGAAAACGCCTACACGCCCGATCTTATTGCAACATGAGTGAAATACACTCCTAAATTGTCGTCAAGTTTAGGAGTGTTTTTCAACATTTCTCTCGACTTTTTATTAAGAGTCTCATGCTCCTACAAGAGTTCGAAACTACTTGTTATGTCATGTGGTAGATCTAGGGTGTATCAAAGCTTAACTAGTTAAGTAGAGAGGTGTTTTTAAGGCTACAAAACTAATAATTTGAGCCAAGTTCAGAAATGTTTTCGATACGTTTCTCTTTCTTCTTATGATCACTTGAATACAACTGCAAAATAGGAGCCATAATTTGAAGTTTATGAGTTTAGAATTTTAAATCTTAAGTTACTAAGTTCTAGATTAATAATTTGTATTTATTCAATGAATTTCTTACTACAAATTTAAAATTTGTACCTTTAAATTATTAAATTTGGCTAAACAGGTAATCAAAACACTAACTCCGCCCCTAAATACAAATCGTAAAAGCAATAATTCCAGTTATTTTTCGAACATGTGGTAAGGTACAAATGCCAGAGAAACAGAAGTAAGAACTAGGCCTCGAGGCATTAAGATCAAAAGAAATGAAAAGTACAACATATATATACTCCTTCGTTCTCAATTTATATTTCTATATTTAGTAACTATTTGACTTTAAAACATCCATTTTATCTCAATAAAACGATTTATAGTCACACAAATATCTATCACTTATTTTAGCTAGACCACAATTTTATTTTAAATTTTTTTTAAACTCCGTATCAAATCAAACTAACTCATATAAATTGATACAGAGAAAATAGTAATCAATACTGGACCAACAAAGTCTTTTAAGTGTGAAATTATGATATATAAAGTTGTTAAAAGAGGTTGAGGTAGATTAATTAAGACGTACAATTTCTTAAAATCAATGCAATTTAACTAAAAATGGGATATGATGTTTTTTTTTTAATAGAGATGATATATTTACTAGTTGAAAATAGATTTTAATCTTGTTAGTATAATTGATTTTGAACTTATTTAATATTTTTCTAAGAGTACTATTTTGACCTTCTCATATACATATTTATCTAAGAAAAGTGAGAATAGATCAATTTTTTATTTTTTTTATTTTTTTTATTTTTGATTTCTCATATGGTGTTTGAAGCTTGTATAAAACATCGACTAAATTCAGATCACATACATATTACAAGGCCTATTCGAAAATAACGCTCCCAACAAAAAAAAAATCATATTCAGAACTCAAACTAGATCAATTTGTTTTAACCCAACAAGTCATGTGAGAAGATAAAGCATCACCATAAACTCGACAATTTATCAATAATTCTCTCTTTTTTTCTCACCATCCATTATCATTATTATCATCATTATTATTCTATCTTTTTTCCCTTCTGTCTTTCTTCTAACAACAACATTTGTGGGCTATGTGAAAGTCAACAATCCAATTAAAATTATGCTCATTTCACTACATTTAAAGTTTTTCGAACCCACCAATATATTTGTGGTAGAATAGTTACGAATTTTTTTTATCTTTAATCAGATATCTCAAATTCGAGTCTCTAAAAATAATGAAAGAAAAATCCTTCGATCGTCTCAGAAATATACCCTACAATATGTGAATTCGAATTTAAATGAATCCTAATATAAATATCAAACACCAAATAAAAAAAAATAAAAAAAATTTCCTATCCACGCCTTACAAGTAAGTACTACTAGTATATATTGCCTTATTATTGCTTCCCAACACCCCCGATATTTTAATTTCACAATAATGTATAGGTCATATTATACAAATTTTAAAAACTTAATTAGTCCCTTATTGTACTTAAATGTGTAAAATAAAATGTTAATTGTTTGTTGAAAAGAAAGACAAACACAATATATTCCCTTAGATTATTGCTGATCAAAGTAGTAATAATTTGGCTGGCCAACATTTTGGTTTACTGTAAAATGATTCCCCTCTTTTAAAAAAAAAAAAAAAACAATATTTTGGTGGATACTTATAAAATGACACTATTTATAACTTACTCTAATTCAAATCTCAATGATATATTCTATTAGATTATAAGAGACACAAAAGAAAAACCGAAATATATAAATGACAAAAGTAAAGGAATTTTAATATCTTAATTTTTACTGTGGCCTTTATAATTAGATTGTTGTATGATACAAAAGTCCTTAAAAAAAATGAAAAATTGACATATATATTTGATGACTGAGATAGTATAGCAAGTGCGATTTCATAAGGAAAGTTTGAGTGATAGTTCATTACATTTTACTTATCTAACACAATTTACATCTTTTGTAATTCGCAAATTATTACATAAGAATATATTGACCTATTGTGTATCAGAAAATCATAAATTATTTGATCTATAGGTCACAAGTTTAAATCGTAACAAAGTATGACGCTTCTTGATTTATGCATCGAACTGTACTCACAAGTATCAAATCATGTACCCCACATGATATAACTAGTATCTATTGCACAAGAAGTTATAACAAGAACTTTTAACAATTAAAAATTTAAATGCAGTAAACCATTTTCTCACATTTTTTACACCCCCATGAACAAAAAAAAAGGAAAAAAAAAAGAGTACAAATTACATTATCCCTGCATTTATTCTTTTATATATCTCTTTTCTCTACCCCTCCCATCCTTCAATCAAACTTTATTTTTTTCAAATTTCAAATAATAAATAAATAATGAAAATGAAAATATACTTTTACCACAAAAAAAATAAAATTAACAACTATATCCCCTTTTACCAAACAAAAAAAAAACATGTGTAAACTTAAATGCCTTTGCATTAATTTCCAAATGATTTTTTTTTTTTACTGCAGTCACCGTCTTCTCTCGCCAACAAGAATTTCTGAATACGACAAATCTCTGCACAATCTGTTGCCCCACTTGCCATTCCCAATGCACAGTCACTTGATGCTATTGCAGTGCAGTACTGCTTATGTTGTTCTCAATTTTATTTTTATGCTTATAATTTTAAACTGCAGCAGTAGTTGCTGTTGTTGTTTACCGTGGCAGCCGCCATTGATGATGGTTGTTGTTTGTTTGTGACCATTTCATAATCATTACCTTCGTCTTCTTCGTCCTCTACTTCTTCCAAATCGTCTTCGTCTTCGTTCTGATCCATGCTGTCGCTTTCATTATCGTGATGATGATCACGATTTTGTTGTTCTTGTTGTTGTTGCTGGTGAGGTTGATTTTGAGGAATTGGCCATTGTTGCTCGGGTTGAGCCATGATGGGAGGAGGAGTGAGAGGATTATGTGGAACAACTTCGTGCTTGACTTTTTCTTTGTAGAGTGCTTCCAGCTGGTGGAAATATGGGCAAGTTTTGGAATCTTCTGGTCTTTTTTTGTTGCTTTCTTTTACCTTCTTGAAGTACTTGTTGATGTTCTCCCATTTTTCCTTGCATCTCTTTGCATTTCTGTTGTATCCTATCTTTCGCATTCCAGATGAAATTTCTTCCCAGAGTGGTCCTTTTGGTCCATTTTCTTGGTATTTTAGATCTAGACAGGTTCGGAGGCTGATCAATGCTTCGATTTCTTCTTTTGGCCATCTTGATGAGCTTGCTGGAGAGAAATTCTCGCCACCATTATCGGATTTTGGAGGATCAAATGATTTTGCAGACACCACAGGTAATGTCAGTGCCTGTGGCAGTGCTGGTGTTGATGCTGGTGCTGGTGCTGGGGTATGTATTGTCATTGGTAGTGATACTGCGATAGCTGGTGGTTGTGGTTGTGGTGCACTGAATGGCTTTTCGGACAATTTTAATTGAATTTGAGCAAGTGGAAAAGGAGAAGGAGAAGAATTATTAGTACTATTCGGGATTGGTGTGTTTTGCTGTTCGGTTATTTTTTGCAGGAAGGCGATGATTGTTGCGTCTTTAGCTGCTGCCATTGATCTTTCTTGGACTAAAAGATCATGTTCCCGATTCAATCTAGCCATCTCTTGTACTCTCCATGTCTCCTCTCTCATCAGCCTGTCCCTCTCGCGCTTCTCAAGCATTTCCAAAAACTTCTTCTGCAATTCCTCTTGCTTTTCAATCACATCCTTCATCAAACTCTCAAAGAATACCTTCCATTTCCGCTTCTTCGTGTGCCTCCTTTGTATATCCTCATCTGACGAAGTTGAAGAAGATGAAGTTGAATTCGACAGAAAACTTGTGGTAATAGTATTACCTTGAGGCCGATTCATCTGGTTCAAGTTATTAGCTATCGGCTGTAGTGGTTGTGACAGTGGCAGCGCAGGTGCAGTCATAACATGACTAACAGCAGGCTGCGCTGCTACTGTCACAACAGTATTCTGAGAAACAACAAAAGGATGATTATGATTATGATTTTGTGGTGTTGGCGTTGACATTGGAGGATTTACTGAATTATTTCCTGATCGCATTGGCATTGCCATTGTTATCGGTGTTGCTGCTAATGGAGGTGGCGGTAAATTAGAATGAGAAGAGGGATTGTTTTCCAAAGCCTGTAACTGATCAAAGAAACGATAAGTTTTTCCATCTGCTTTCGAAGCACGGCCTTCTTTCGTTCTCCTGTGATACTTGTAAACATTTTCAAATTTCTCTTTACATTTCTTGGCACTTCGATGATAACCCAACTCCGCCAATTTCCTGATTCGCAATGAAACAATTTTTGAAATAAGATAAGATACAAAGAACAAACATACAAAAAGAAAAATCTTAATTAACACCTTGTCTTAATTATCTGATCTCATATTCATTATTCATTAGTAATAATAAAACAAAATATCATACTACTAATACTATTTTTATATACATAAAATAAAACATAAGGATTAAGAAACCATTAATTATCAAGATCTTTGCTAGAATTTTCTGAAAAATAGTGAAAGCACAAAAAGTGTTGAAGAGGAGTAGAGAAATTAAACTCATCCTAAATTTCTTGCTGGAATCAGCAGAAAATGGTATAACAACAAAACTAAAAATCACCAAAAAGCTTGACACTGAATTCCTGATAAAAAAAACTGCTGAAATAAATAATAATAGTACTTTTCATCAAATACGAATTTTAATTCCAAATATAGATCTCTTAATTTTTTTCAAAAAAGATTCTATATACTGAATTCTATGCATGATAATGATGATGAAAGAATAATTAAATGAACCAAAAGAAAAAAACAGTACCTGGAAACTTCTTCCCATAACGGTCCTTTAAGACTTGAATCCTTGAAAACAACATCCATTTCCGATCTAATTTTCAGTAAAGCTAAAGTTTCTTGCCTCGGCCACCGATTTCCACCCGAATTCCTTTCACCATCTTCACCGCCAATTGACAAATCTCCTCCACCGCCACCACCTTCACTACTTCCTCCACTTTCTGGAGCTTCTTGTGGTGGCGGTAGCTGTGATGGAG
>NW_006239397.1:293306-313097 GCF_000226075.1 Solanum tuberosum
GCTGTGATGGAGCTGCCGCCGAAATGGCAGCTCCATCACCTGTAGCAGTAATAGTACTGCTAGCTATTAAACTTGAAGAAACACCAAGCATCATTTTCTAATTCTAAAAGAGGAGTCACCCCTCTTCTTCTTGATCTTCTTCTCAACAAGCAATTATAGCTCAAAAAAATTATTATAAATAAAAATAAATGAAACAACAAAAAAGATTGGTGAATTCTGTGGGTTTTTATGAAGATGGGGTGTAGTGAATTTGTTAGTAATTTATTTCGGTGGGATCTGTCTGTCAATCTCACCCCCCCTCCCTTAAAATACAAAGAAAAAAAAAAGTATACACACAAAAAAAAGAAAAAGAAAATAAAAAAGTAAATGTATTTTCTTTATTATCAAGATAACCCAAAAGGGTCACTTTAGTTCATTCAGGCTGTTATAATTATAAAATAATTGCTATGGTATAATATTAAATACATACCAAATAATGTGTATCATCTATTTTTTATTAATATGATCGAAATATATACACATAATTTTTTTCGTATATATACATAAAAATATATGTATAATTGTAGAGAGGAAGAGGTGCAGAAAGCGACGATGAGGATAATAAGTTGGTTTTTGTCTGTCCAGCTAAATATAGTTAAAAGCCGGCTCAAGTAGGTCATCTTTGCTTTTTTGGCATTTTGGATTTCAGTGGCTCTTGGCTATACTTGTTAAAAAGGCAAATAAAAAGGAGAAACAAGGGGTGGGGTGGGGATTAGGGTCGAACAGAATCTTAGTAACTCAGTTCGTTGATTATCTGAGCTGTCATGTTATTGATGAGAGTTGAGTTTGATTTTTTCACCTTGTAATTAGCTCAAAGAGGGGGTGGGGTGAGAAACTAGGGGTAGATAGAGGGGGGAGGGGAGTAATATTGAAAAGGCAAAAGCATCTATAACATGAATCCCATTGACCTTTTAAATCATAGATGCTAATCTGACTAATTTTATATTACTTTCACCTGATGATGAATGATATGAGATCTCCTTTCTTATAATACTTTATTAGTTTAATTCTAGGAAATTCCTAAAATGTCCTTGGGAGTTGTTTTTGAAGGTGCAAATGATCTCTTGTTATAACTACTTATAAAATGATTTTTTAAATATCTTATATAAAAAATAAAGATCTCTTATTTTTAGAAATGACAAACTATTATAAATTAAAGGATTAGAAAATTAAATCTGATTTTGAAGATGAAGAATCAATAGAGTTATCACAAAGGGATTTAAGTTATTTATTTCTTCATCATCATCATCTATATATATAAAAATTATTCAATCATTGTAATACAAAATGGTGAGATAAATAATCTTGTGATTGCATCTGTGTAGCCTAGTGGTCAATGAAATAGTTGAGAGTCATGATATCTCAGGTTCTGATTCCAATGGAGACAAAAATATTAGGTGAGTTATCTAGTACCTGTTGTTGTTACTAAACGCACAATAAAACAATCTTGCATTTTATCCCGAGATCATCTTTTTCTTATTGCTCGTACTAAATGGCTCCTTAATACTACTCCGTTTGTTCCATTTTACCTATCATGTTTTGTGACCCCTTATTATAATGACATTTACTATAATGACCATTTTCTTCGGAAGGGATTTTTCATAATTTTACTTCTATATAAGAACATTCCATAAATAACAACAATTACATTTATTATAGTAATACACTCTTTGTAAAATTATTCGTCTACAACAGTCATACTCAAATACTATATAATAATATTTTTTGTAAAAAATATATTAGGTAGAAGATGAATACGAAAATGTTGATGAAGAACCTCAAACTATTGTTAAGCTCTTGAACGACCTTCAAACAAAAGCTATTAAATATTCTTTTCCTCAAAATTTGGTTAAAAAATTCATCATCATCACTGAGAAGCCAAAAGTTACTAAACAACATACCATCATAAAAAAAAAAAATATGATTGAGCAGATATTATTTTGTACTATCAAAACATAAAACTTTGACTCATAAAAATTACTGCCAATTATAGGTAAATGAGGTTTCTTTCCAATTAATACTATTTTTTGAAAAATATTTTTACTTTTCATGAGATTATGGAGCTTGTGTAGCCACGTAGGTATAGGGGACCCTACAGCTGGAGGGTGACAATTTTGGAGTTTGAAAAGAAGTTGGTTATAATAATTTGTTCAAAACCTAAGTTATTATAAAGATTAATGACTAAAGTGGTCCTCGAATTGCAAGCTGCAACTCACTTTTATTGAAATCAAAATCGCTAGTAAATAATGTCGATCAATCAAACAACGGTGAAATTAACTACACACTCTATGCTCATCACACAATGAAAGCCGACCATAGTTAAATTAGTTAATTTTCAAATATTAAGCTAGGATATGTACGTACTTTTTTAAAAAAAAATTAATCAGAAATTTCAAATTTTAGCTTTAAAATAGAATTATAATTGATATAAAATATTTTAATTTCAAATTAATCGAGGTTTAAAGCAGATACGAGATATCGAAGCCAAAAAAAATTAAATTAGTGAGATGTAGGTCATTTGATGTTGAAATTAAGTAAATTCTGTTAGTTAGGCCTGCAACCTACCGTAATAAATGGTAGAGATTTTCAAAGAGGAAGTTCTCATCATTTATTCAGTGTTTATTTTTAGTGTACAAATGAAAAATTAATTTTTAGGGGCCATTTCACGTAGCTACTTTTTGTCTTTTTATACGTATGCAATACTAGTTTTTATTTTTTTATTTAAAAAAAAAAACACTCATATAAATCGATACAGCTAATTAGATAAAAAAAAAAATGTAGTTGCATATAGTTTAGTAAACAATTATATGCTCGATAATTAATAAGGATAATTTTGGAGACCTCTCGATGTCTGGTTCTATATAACACTCATATCTCTTGTGATTTATGATATTATATCTATCTTCCTTATTTTGATTTTTTATAATCATTCTTCGTATCTATTTAATATAAATATAATTTAATTAGATTATGATTTGACAAATTTATCCCTCTTTATATTAATTTATATTTTTAATAAAATGACTTATTTAATAAGTACTTTAAAAATAAATCAATATGAAAAATGTGTATTTTTGTTGGGAAAAAAGCACACGTATATATATAGTACTAATTTATTTCTGTTGATTTATTTTTAAAGTATTTATTAAATAAGTCATGATTTTAATAATATGTTTTAATATGAAGAAACTAATATAAAAAGGATAAATTTGTCAAGTTATAATTGACTTATATTTATCTCTTTGTGAATTTAAAGAATGGTTAGAAAAAAATCAAAATAAGGGAGGTCGGCGTAATATTGTCATCCACAAAGAAAGTGAATATTATAGAGCGAAAACAGAAGCGAATCCTCCGAAATTATCCCTAATTAATTTTTTTGTTTGGTCTAAGTATCTAGAGATATTTACTATTGTTGCTCTTTATAATTTATTTTTATAAAAAAAATTCAAAGATTTTATATAATTATTATAAAATAATAATTTAATTTGTGAATAATCATAAAAAATTATTTCCACTGTGGTGGGCCTATTTTGCCTATGATTGCGTATAGGTTAGTTAATGTGTGGAGTCAAACTTTTTAACCTAAGAGTTACCAATAAATAATGCTAACTATGGACCCTACCAACCAATAATTCATGTAAATACAAATGAGCAATAATTACAAATGATTTATAATCAAATACATAAAATTATACATGTAGAATCTTGATTTATAGTTTGCGTGAACAAGTGAGATAAGCAAAATATATTGTTTTGGGAGCTAGGCTGGAAGATTAATATAATGCATTATTTTGGGTTATTTCAACTAATTCCAAAGTGAATTGTTAGAGTAATATGTACATGATATATAATTTACTTTTCTGTTTAGTTTATCTCTAAAAAAAATAATGTATATTTTTATATCAACAAATAATTTAATTTTAAAATATTTTATTTTGTTTTTAATAAAATACTTTACAGTCATATAAATATTTATATGTTATTTTAGATCATATATTTTTAAAATATTTTTAAATTTTTTTATATTAAATTAAATAACATCATATAAATTGAAACGGCGGAATATACAAGAAGCAAAATGGGGCACCCATCTTTTTGTTGCACATATTTTCAGAAAAAAAAGAAGAGAGGTGAATGGCACGTAATTGATGATGAGAAGACTTGCCGCATTTTCTTTACATTTTACTACTAATCATATTTTCTTTTCATGAAAAAAAATAAAAAGGGGAAAAAAACAAATATACTCTTCAATTTTATAATATAAATAAAATATTTATTGTTTAAAAATAATATATATATTCTTTACATCTGATAAATAATGTATATTTAGACGATGAGAGTATATTTGCACTATCTTTCTAATGGAATGATATATTTGCTCTAAATTAGATCGTTGAGGAATATATTTTCCACTTTTTCCTAAAAGAAATTATTGAAGTAGAAGCTGAAAAGTTAATTCATAAATAAAATAACATATCAAAGTGTAGAATTTTTAAGATAAAATCAGTTTGAATTTATGAAAAATACTGTTCAAGTCTCATAACTTAGGACCGTTTAGTAGAATGATATTGAATACTTTAGAGTGCCACAAAATAAAAATAATGGTATATAACTTGGAATTAATCGAACGAGAGATTTAATTTTGTAGTTCTTTATAAATTTATTTTTAATTTTATGAAATTTATCTTTTACGATCTTTATTTTTACGTGTATAAAATATCTTATTTTTATGCATTCAAGATCTAAATTTTTTTTTTAATTCAATTTGTAAATGATTATAGAAGATCATTTTATCAAATTTCTATTATACTATGGTCTATGTATGTATATGTATGTTGTGTGTGTGAGAGATTTGATTAATTACGTATGAAATATGTATATATTTATGTCTATATTAAATGGATGGTAATTACTAATTAGTGCATGCAATTATTATTTTTTGTAGCTTACTTTATTTTTCCTAATTTGTTTTATGTCTGTGTTTCATTGGATCTAAGGTGTTTACCTAACTATATACCGTCAGTCCATATATAGTTTTATATACACATCTACAATGTTATATTGTTATATCCTCTTGTAAAAATTTATTTCGATTTAAAGTCGAGTGTCTATCAGAAAGAAATAAGATTGTGTATATATATTTTATCCTCTTCACCTTATTTATAGGATTATATACTGAATATGTCTAATTTTTCTTATCTAAAGTAACTTGAATCTCTCGAGTCCCAACCTCAACCATTTCAACAAATTCCAAAATAATTTATGGACCTTAAAAAAGTGAAATTAAGGAACAAAATTCGAATACTCAAAATGAGGAATTGAATTTTTTACGAACACATATTATAAAACTTAACATTAACAACAAAAAACAAATTCAGAATTTAAGTATCATAAGTTTAAATTCGAGATTTTATTACACTATATTTGATTTTAAATTTTTATCATCTATATTTATTTGATAAATTTCATATTACATGTATAAGATTCAAGCCAAAATAATTGAATTTGGATGAATTAATTATAAGTTACTTTCTACATACGTCCACACTGACGAAGACAATAATAATGTATAGATAATTAAATTAAAAGTATAAGGTATATATGTATAATTGATGCCAAGCACTACTTACTGTCAATTTAGTGGTGAGTAAGAAAGATTCTTCTAGCTGACATTATTAATTAAATTAATTAATGTGATTTAATCTTAATTAATTACAAATCCTTGATGGCAATGTGAAAATGGATGTTGTTGGCATAATTGAGTTTACTTTTAGAAAATACATAAATGAAATAGTTGATGTCTTCATGTTAGTAAGTATTATTACCTATCCGAGATGTGGTGCAGTGGATGATGCTGCTCTAATTTTAATCAGAGGTCTCAATTTTAAATTTTGAGTATAAAAATATTCTTAGTAGAAAATGCTATTTCAATATGAGCTCTATTCGATATGAATCTAGATTAGTCAGACATCAATATAAATATCGAACATGAAATGGAAAACCTTAAAAAGTATAACTAACATATAGTATGAGATTGTAATCATTGTAAATTAAATATACTATACTCTAAGCCCCATATACTATTGAAAAAGTTAATGCTATGAGTTGGATGAAGATGGTGTGTCAACATCCATATTTTAAATTATTAAAAAGACACTTGGATATACATCTTTTTTTGTACAGTTGTAAATCAATTTAATATGTTTTAATTTTAACTGAAATCATTTATTGTTGATTGCATTATTATTTTCAAACTCTAGTTTTATTAATTGATTAATTAATACCCCCACGATAACCTTGCAATATTTATTATTTTTGTGTCAATTTTTTTCAGTTTGATTAATACTCTATTAAGGTATAGTGGTGGTTAGCTACCATGCATAATTGGTAATTTGGTATGATACCTTTCTATTTCTTATTTTTATTTGATATTTATTCTGGAGTTTGATTAATTTGAGTTTATACTAAAAAGTCTCTTTACGTGAGATAAAAATGATTCCTACTAAAGCCGTATCTATTTTCTAGCTTTAAACTCGAAATATTAATTTAAAAGAAAAGAACATTTATCATTTCACCGCACCCATTATGAATTAGTTGTGTGATATTTTGATTATTGATTTATACTCAAACTTTTCTAGTAAATAAATTAGAAGAATTATTCCACTTCCACGTTACCTGCATCATATACCAGCAGTGGATACTTTGTTAACTTTGTTAACTAATTGAATATAATTAGTAGGTGTATAGATAAAATTATGTTTGATATTTTAAAACAAAAAAGTATTCGAAATTGAAATTAATAAAATAAAATATTTTAGAATTATAATTATTTCCTATGTACCAAAAAGAATTTAACGTTACTATTATACTCGCTGACTCAAATAATTTTTTTATTTTTTTTTTATTTTGTAGTACTTATGTATCCGATCTAAAAATATATTTACTAAGTACATATTATTTCATAGAACTAAGAAACTAATATCCTATAAGAGAGGGTTGTTTACCCTTCACGTTCAATCTTGAAGTTGTGCCCTCTTAAAGGGGTAAAATAATCGTTACAGATCGATTACAATTTTTAACAAGTAATAAATATATATTTCGTCATAAATCTGTAAAAAAAAAATTGATCGTATA
The DNA here is from genome assembly GCF_000226075.1 of Solanum tuberosum. Taxonomy (NCBI): domain Eukaryota; kingdom Viridiplantae; phylum Streptophyta; class Magnoliopsida; order Solanales; family Solanaceae; genus Solanum; species Solanum tuberosum. Next base: position 300,480 of record NW_006239397.1, read on the forward strand.
TATTAGTTGTGTTGAGTATTGACTTTAATATTCCAAATTTCACTCTCATATTATTTTTTTTCAACTTACGAATAATTAATTTTACAAATAATTTTTACATAAAAACACAAACACGAATTCACATGGACATTTTCTTTTTGAACGTGGCAAGAACTATTTTGCACAAACTCCATACTACAGCACAACACACCACATTATGGTAGGGTCCTTCCACTTTGTAAGTTGTAAATATGGGTGGATTCGTCCGAACTCAGTAATTTCTGTGTAAATTTTCTCTATATATATTAGAATATTTATAAAAATATTTGATTGTGAATCCTGTTAGTATCATATATTAAGTGAAATATATTATAAAGATCGTTAAATTTTAAAAATTTTGAATCCGCTTTTAGTAGTAAAAAAAAACATTCCCTAATTTTAGTGAACATGTACACACAAATGGATGGCCCAAGCTGTAAGGGGAATGTGGCAAAGGTTATCCCCTCTTATTGAAATCATACATAAAGAGTCATTTTTTTTTTCAAAACATTGCATGATTTTGTCTTTTTATTGCAAATTTTTTATGCTCTTTGCATTTGTGGTAATTAAATCTAAACATAGAATATTATTTTTTTATGAACGGTGTTCAACTGATTTTCCTTTACTGTATGTGGATATTTTACTGGCTTCCGTTCAAGTTTTATATTTATATAAATTACATTCGTATCTATAAGGTATAGATTTAAAATTCATAATTTCAAAGGACAGACGAAAAATTCAGAACCCATAAACTTTAAATCCGAATATTCAGACAAACTCACTTATTACTCACCTATATATAAAATCTTAAATAAAAATGTTATTAGATTCTCAAAACAAGTCATGATTGTGGACTTGTGTTTTATATGAATTTTCCCTCTCTTTTTCTCTTTTGGTTCAATTAATCTCTATATTTTTATTCTTTAAAATTTAACACTTTTTTTTTTTTTGCAACTTTAGTTGCTGTAAGTATCTGTTATTTCTCTTTCATCCACCAAGAAAATTGAAAAGACAAACAAAAACCACTAATAAACAAAGTTGAGAATTTTTCTTCCTTTTTTTTTTTGTTTTTTTTTTGTTTCTCTTTAAAGTATGATATATATTTGATCTTCAGAATCTTGTTTTACAAACTAATTCTTGGTTGATCTAACTAACACGCAGTAATTATATAAAAGAGTTATTTTTTCTGTCTCAATTTATGTAACACTCTTTTTTTTTCTTCTGTTTATCTCAAAAGAGTATCAATTTTCTATAATTAAAAATAATTTAACTTTAAAATTTTCTTCTTTTATCTTTAATTAAATAATTTATAGTCATAAGGTTTGTTTAAGACAATGAGTTCAAATTTTTTCTTTTCTTTCTTAAATTTTATGTCAAATTAAATGGTGCTACATATATTAAAATGAAAAAAAAGTACAAAAACAAGAGTAATAAATAAATATAGTCCAGTTATTTTTCAGTTAATAATTTCTTAAGGAAAATTTTAAAATATAAAACATGACGAATAAAATAGATCGATAGAATAATTATAACTTGGCGAAATTGAAAAATTATTGATGTGTGTGATAACTACTTCCTTTGTTCATGTTTACTTGTCTATTATTTTAAAAAAGATTTTTATGTTTACGTATTCTTTTAACATATCAATTTTTTTTATTACTTTCCATATACCCTTAGCATTAATTATTAATTCACCAAATCATTTTTCAAGACTTAAATACTAAACATTAACTAATAAGAATAACATGATAAAACAATTTATTTTCTTAACGGGTGTGTTAAGTTCCAAATATAATACGTAAAAGTGAATGAAATAAATACTCCCTTTGTCCAACAATATTTGTCCACTATTGACTTTGCATACTTCTTAAGAAACTATAAATAGAAGGGTAATTTTACTATATCACCCTTTGAATATAAAAAATACAATATCTTGAAAAATGTAATAGAGAAATGACTATATTTAATGATAAGTAGGGTAAATTAGGAACTAAGTGTAAAATTATCTATTGATTTCATAAAATGGACAAGTATTGTTGAACATCCCAAAATAGTATAATGGACAACTATTATTAAATGGAGGGATAAGTAATTAATTAACTACTGTATTATTTTTTCACGTTGTAATCCCCTCTCCGTTTCCCTCTTTCCTTGCCTCCAATTTTTATTTATTTTTTAAAACAAACCAAGAGTGTGACATGGACCAAAGTGAGCTGTCTATATGGAAAAGTTACAAAGGGTTTAATTGAACATGGTAGGCATGTGAATATTATAGACATAAACCATGTGTCATCCATGTGGATTTAACCCTTTCAATTTATCTGTCATTAGCTAAGCAAACCACTCAACTACATTTTATCCTTTTCACCTTTTCCCTCTTCCACAAAAATATAATTATTTAATTCTTGGTAAAAAAAATAAGTATTGATTTTCACATAGTAGACAAATTAAAAGGGATAGAGTAATTTGCAATCCGCAATAAATTTAGAACCCTCAAATTCTTAATTATGGCTCCGCCTCTGAGTGTTATAATTTCTCATTAACTAAGTGTGTGCATGTCTTATTTCTTATATAAAGTATTGGAAAAATGATTAAATATATCCGTGAATTATTTTAAAAATAGGTCTATTTTATTGTATGTTATATTTTTTTTGGTTAAAAATGTCCTCAATGTTGGTTTTTTTTTTTGGGAGGGGGGGGAGGGGGTTCAAATATGTCCTCCAATTACAAATAAATTAGCTAAAAATACCCTTCTTACTAACGGTTACTTCAAAACAAGGAAAAATTATCTATTTTTACCCTTGAACTATTTGAATTAAGACATTTTTGCCCTCCATTGTAAATTTGGGACAAGTTCTCTTAACACTAAAGACTTGAAAAACATATATCAGAGATTAATTTAACTGGCCCAGTTGACACCCTTAGGACCACCTCCCTTTACTTCAGAGTCTTAGGTGCAACTCTTCTAATCAGAAAAGAGTCCAGTTGTGAACCTATATACTCCTATCCTATTATTGCTTCTATTACATAGAAAATCGTGTGATTCTATCGTCGTACTCGTACATACTCACTCTCGTGGAATTGTATTCCTCCATTGTTGTTAATGTGGGAAAATAAAGTTTAAACAGTATTTACAACACAAACTCTACAATATTAAACCAATTTCTTGAGACATGGGATAACACATTTTGGTTTTATATTTTGTTCTTGACTTATAAAACCAAAAATTATTTTTAAAACCAAACGACTTTGTCTTTCTTTTGTCTTTGAAAAACCTTTCTAAGCCAAACACTAGAAAAGTATACAACCTAATATCTAATTAAAGGATTATGTTGGAGATACATAGTCTAGAGGTAATTAATCAGATAATTATAGTGTGATTAAGAAGCAAGACAAGCATGTGAAGAGATTTAATTGCAATCTAATATAGCTCTGTGAGACAAAGCTTTAATAACACACATGAAAAGATGTTGCTAATTAATTAATATGTTTAATTATCAAATTATTAAAATTAACAAAAGTCATAATGTAATCCACATGCCTTTGTTTACTAGCTATATATGTTAGCATCTACACATGCCTCCGACTAATTAATTAAGAGAATATACTGCCAAATGATATATATATATATATATATATAAAAGGAAAAAAATGAATTTGATTTAATCACATCAAATTCAATTATCAGGGTGACTTTTATATTTTTACATGTTTTTTGGAGTAAAAAAATTATCCAACAATATCCATTTACAAAATTGGTTCGTTAAAAATAATTATTGCACAATTTTGATGTTATATACACATGGGATATACAATTATGTTGTATCACGATGTTGCATTCTTGCATACTATTAAAGTATATATTACATGTGAATTTTACACTCCATAAGTATACGATAATTAGTATTATTATAATATTAGCTAATTTGATTATACTTTTTTTTCAACTTATTGAGGAAGAATTTGTAAAATTATAAATGTAACGATCTGAATCGTCGTCAATTAGGAAAAATAAAAAAATTCGGGAAATTCTGGGCCACTGTGCGAGGTAAGTTGGCGCCAAAGCGGGATATGCGAGACAAAATGTAAATAACGCGAAATCTTATTTTCTCCTTTTTCCTAAAATACCTAATTTAGTCGTAAAACACCCTAGAAACCCTCAGAAATCTGCTCTAAGCTTGGGAAGGAAGAAAAGGAGATTTCTAGTGTGAGGATGGCGATATCTTGCAGATTCTTGGCCAAATTCACCGTCATGTCGTCCGGAAAACCAGAAAATTATCTACAATTACTCCGTGCAGCTACTTGGCGCCTAGGTAGGCTAGGTTTTATGAATTGAGTAGTTATAAATCTGTGTTCACTGCTTAATATATGTAAATCAATGGTAGAATTATGTGTAGGCCCTCGTGTACCGAATAAATATGGTTAAATCCTAGGAAGAAGCCTTAGATGATAAACTATGGCTAGGTATGGTTGAATTAATGCTTACATGATATGCGTGGATGAGTAGTTCATTGGTGATGGTTGTGATCCTATAAATATGTGTTGTGGGTTTGTTCTTGCTTCATTGTAATACGTGCATGTATGTGAACGAAGCCTGTTGATCACACTTAATGTGAACAAGTATGAACGAAGAACTATATGCTATGAATCACCTCTTGTTGTATGATTGTGATAATATACATTGTGATTATAATTGTGGATCGGGTGTTGCGTTCCAACACACTAACTTGGATTGGTTGCCACGTACCGGCATAATTATGGGATCGGTTGCCACGTTCTGGCATAAACATTGGATCGGGTACCACGTTCCGGTATGCTAACAGTTTGGGTTTGGGTTCCATGAGAGGACTAATGAGTTGACTTAATTGTGTATCTTGAGAAACGTGAAATTGAATGTGGTTCGTAATGGTAAATTATATTGTGATTCACCGGAGTGGCTATATGTCTATGAGAACTTATATGTGATTGATCTTTGTGTTGAGTAAACTTGTTGTGTATGTGTTGTCGAATGAGAACAACCAAGGGTTCAAGAGTCGTGAATACATGGAAGGCAAGGGTTGTCCGTATGTGGCGAGGGGGTGAGAAGTAGAGGTAGTGTACGTGATGTAAATGCTTAGGTGGATTTCACTTGGGAGAAAGAGATTTGTGTTTACTGGTTAGAAAGCTTGAAGTAATGTACTATGTGGCCAGGGCTGGGTAATATGAATAGGAAGTAAGGGTGTGACGTGAGCAGTTAGTTGGAACGCTTGTAGTTGTATTTTGGAACTTTCTGTGTGTTAGAATGGTTAGGCTATGACCAAATACCTAGTAAGTAGGTTGGCTGAAAAGATGGTTAGTAGTTAAAGTGCTAGCGTAATTTGGAGGTATTTCGAGAGAGAGTAAAGGTGGAGAAGCGAGTGGTTTTATTTCATGATCTTACTAGTTGGTTTCTTATGTTATGTGGTGGGCGTCGGGTTGACCGGTGATGCCTACCAGTACGTGTGGTTGTACTGATACTACTCTTGCTATGTCTTTTGACATAGACTGGATGCAGGTTGGTGATGTTCCATTAGGTGAAGACGAAGAAATTCTCCAACAACTTATATCTTTCCTTCCGCATGGTGGGAGCTGTGTCTTTTAATTTATCATGTCCAGTTGTACTCTTAGTAGCTCTTGTACCTGTTTAGACTAGATTCTTGGGGGTGTTAGTTACTTTACAAGTTTTAACTCTAAATTGCTTAAGTTTTATTTATGAAAACTCGATGATTTTGTTTATCTCCATTTTTCGTTAAATTTTTCGCATGTTTTTAACTATTGGGATATGAGGGCTCTCCTACTTAGGCATTAGAGTGGGTGTCCGCACGACCTGATGGGTTGGATCGTGACAATAAATTTGGTGGACATATTTTCCATCTCTAAAGAAAAAATGTTATGATTTCTTCCCAATAATTCAAATTGATTAGAATTCTAAATTAATGTTTCAAATTCTGAATTCGCCTTTGCTGATATGTTTTAAGTTCTTTGTGCATTTAAATGCAAAGCTTTATATTCTCTAATAATAACCTTTTAAATTATAAATCAAGTCTCTTGCATTAAATCAAAACGAACTAAAGATTGTTATTTATCTAATTTATCAAAACCTAATTTTATAGTATTTCCTTCATTTCTTTTTATTTATCACATTTCGCTTTATGAGAATAAATTTGACTAATTTTTAGAGGTAAATAAAATTCAAATAATTTAATATTTAAATTTTAGATTTTTGAAAACTTTATGAAAAAAATACTATAAATTGCCTTTCTCATGTTAATATGACGAAAAAATACGTCTTTAAATGTTAATCAAAATTTATACAATTCAACTCTCGAAAAGCAAAATATAACCGAGTAAAAGATATAGATGGAGTATTATTTTCGAATCTAATTTATTCAAAGTTTTCGAAGAGAAGATGAATATCACATAATGACATAAATGTATAATAATATTAACTAATTGTTTTATTTTTGCCATGCTAACCTCCTATTTTTATTTTTTAAATTTGAGGATGGGCGGCGGAATATAAAATGGGTTCTTTTTTTTCATTTGTATTTAATAATTAAAAAATAGAATTATTAAAATTGAAGAGTAAACTGCAGGCCGGCCATTTCAAGTGCAATCTGTTATTCTTGTATCATGTTTTCTATTTTTTTGATAAGATAATTATAATAACATAGCTTATTTCTTTCATAGTAAATAAAATAAGAAAACCTAAGTATATAAAAGGTAAAGTACCTTGTTTGATTTGTGTCACCCTCTTAATCATGGATATTATTCTTGTGGCCACTTTAATTTCATGCATATAGATCTCCTTATTTTACCTCTTTTATATTCATATTATATATATTAATTATATTCATACTTTTAAATTATTACGTATCTTATCATTAATTAAGAATTATACACCTATATACATTAAAAGAGAGATAAAGGAGAGTGAGATAGTCATGTATTCCAGATACATGTGAATCACACTAGATACATGTATTTGTATATATCTGGTGTGATTCGCATGTACCTAAGATATCATATATACAAGAGTGGCGAGCGAGACGGGAGGAATCGAGGGAAGTAAGCAAGATTTGCCAATGTATAGAGATGGCAATGGTGCGAAGCGGGTTGAGCTAACCCTGCAAAAATTTTAACCATCCCCGCATAACAACTTTTTTCATTTTCAACTCTCCCCACTCCACCCTGCATAAACCCGACCCGCATAAACTTTTGATTATTTTCCTTTTTTAATTAAGTTTGATACTAAAAATAAAATTAATTTTCTCATTAAGTCATATTAATTCAATAGATAATGACTTAAAATTTTATTTTTTAGAGGTTAAATTGGGATGCATGTAAGAAACCATAATAGTTTTGATTGAACCATTTTTATTTAGTATCTTGAATATTTTAGTGACTTTAAAGAAATTATCTTGATAAATAATGCTCTATCACTCTTATAACATGTAAAAATTTAAAATTAAGTTTGAACCCGAATAAAATCGCATAGACCCACAACCCGCCCCGCATTAATTTTAAAAAAATCACTTCAACCCCCCCCCCCCCCCCCCCAAAAACCCTTTCACCCCCCCCCCCCCACACACACACACACATACACACATAGCCTTAAAACCGCCCTGCCCCGCCCATTGCCATTCCTATCTATGTATCCCAGATACATGCGAATCCACTTGGATATAGTATATCTAGAACAAGTTACACCTAATTTTGGCTCCATGTATCACGAGATACATATATCTGGATGCATCAAAATCAGATAAGATTCGTAATATTACAAATTAGAGCATATCCAAATAATTAGCCCCTAAACTAGTGAGATTTCTATAAGTTTCCCTTCCTATTTCTCCGATATTTCTTGTGTCAAAAGGATATTCTCCACAATACTCCTTCCTTTAACAAACCACTAGTAGAAATAAGCAAATAGAAATGTCGTGTAGTAGATATACCGAGTTATCGCACTAAAATAAGAATGATTTTTTCCCCTCAAAATGTCAATTTCATCTTAAGCAAAGAAAATAAATTGAAAAAACAAAATAAACAAAGAATGGAAGAAGGGAATCAATCCCCATTACCAAAAAAAGAAAGGAGCATAAAAAAGGTGAAAAGAATAATTTACAAGTGGGTAATAAATTGAAAAGTGAGGCCCATGAAAATGAAGGTGCATGTTAAATGTCACTATTAATGGGCCCATAATAAATGGACCAAAAGAAAAGCCCACATTGAGCAGCTGTGTGTAAAAGGGACATTTAAAAGGGGAAAAATAGTTCATGTTGACTTCAAATAACAAACCACAATTTGAATTTTTTTTTTAAAAAAAGGCTTTTACAAGATTATCCTAGCTGGATAATAAAATAAATTATCCATCTATATTCATTTACAAAATTGTGATAATTTGAAAATAAAATAATCATTTCATGACGTGAAGCTTCAGCTTAAAACTTTAAAGTTACACCAAATCAAACGCAACTGAAACATAGAGATGAAGAGATGAAAAGGGTGAAACCTCAAAAAGCGGCCATTAAAAATTGCATAACCTAATTCATAAGAATAGTAGGATTATAGTGTTATATATTTTAAAGTACATAACCAATGTATATATGTTGAGTATTTTATAAACCTTTTTTTCTCAACAAGGTATGAGACAAAATATTTTAAAAATTAATATTTTGGTTTCATGGACATTTCATTAATTACCCAATAAAGAAATTCTTTGTGGACATATGGTTGATGTTACTTTCAGAGTCTTAAGTCCACTTGATTTGATTTTACTCATGTCAACTTCAATGTGATGTAACAAGAGAGAAAATATTAACAAATAATTGGATTAGCTTTTTGTTTGCAAGCTATATTATTTTATTTATGTATTTTTTTTTGGTTCTCATAAATATCACACTATCTGTCCTTCAATTGACAATCCAAATTATAGTGCACAATTACATGTGGTTGTTCCTTTTTCAGTTGTAGTGTATGGTTTTTCTGACCCCAAGTGTTAACAATAAACTCCTGTTGCCAAACTCCACAAGCATCATGCACTAGCTTACCTCCAATGACAGATTCATGATTTTCATCGAGTGGGTTTGAAAATAAAAATGTAGCGCTTGAGATTTGAATTTATAACCTTAAGGTGAATTCTTGAAACCCCTAAACCACGGAGCTAGCCTCTACAAGTGTTCAGGGAATTCAAAATCTATGCAGTGTTATTTTTTGCTGAGGGAGTTCAGGTGAACAACCTGGCAAGGCCCTAGATCCGCTCCTACCTCTAAAGGGATGATAAATAAAAAATACAGAAACAAAAACAACAATTGGACCAGAGAATGCGATTGCATTATAAGGTCTCAATTGAACAGATCGAGCAAGCTTGAATAGACGTAACATGAAACCTATTATTGTTAAGGGAATTCATCGAAACAACCTGGCAAGGCCCTAGATCCGCTCCTACCTCTGAAGGGATGATAAATCAAAAATACAGAAACAAAACAAAACAACAATTGGACCAGAGAATGCGATTGCATTATAAGGTCTCAATTGAACAGATCGAGCAAGCTTGAATAGACGTAACATGAAACCTATTATTGCTAACGGAATTCAAGTGAACAACCTGGCAAGGCCCTAGATCCGCTCCTACCTCTGAAGGGATGATAAATCAAAAATACAGAAACAAAACAAAACAACAATTGGACCAGAGAATGCGATTGCATTATAAGGTCTCAATTGAATAGATCGAGCAAAAGCTTGAATTGACGTAACATGAAACCTATCAGGCCAAAAGCTCCATGGAGAGCAACAAAAGTCCATAGACCCCCCAATTGACACCAACGAGTAAAATCTCCTTGTGTTTCAGGACCCCATAGTAACAACAACAAATGTGTTAAACTATTAGCAGGAGTAGAAACTGCGGCAGTTAAGAAATTGCAGCCTTCCAAATAAGAACTGGCCAATCCATGGGTATACCATGAAGTTACAATTAGAGATGAGGTGTGTTAGGTTGGGTTCCTACTTCTACCAAGGAAGTCATTTTCCTTGTTTTTAAACAACTTATCTACATAGAGAAAATATTTACGCAACATTTTGACTAACAAACATTGGAAAATATTTTCTCCGTACCAAACACGAATGTGACAAACAGAAGTTTTACTCTTTCAATGGTCAATCTGGATATGCAAAATATAAGAACAATATGAATTGGATGAGTAACTCTCCAGTTTTCACCTCAACTTTCTGGCAAGAAAATGCAGAGACTGAATTCCTTGCTTCCCAGTTCCCACTATTATTGTGCCTTTCTCCAAGAAGATTATTTTAGATGAGAGCCAGCTGAAGGGCTTCTACACGGTCGAGTAAGATGGAAGCATACAAGTTGTTGGGTCAAGGTACATTTGGATAGAACAAACAACTTGCAGGATACACCTAAACATTATTTTGTCAAATCATTTGTGGACTGTGTTTCACAGCTAAATGAAGAGGCTTCCCCACTGTGAAGCTCGAAATATGGGACGAAAAGTGGAACACTTGAACACATTATAAACAGGAATTAATTAAGGCTGTGTCATCCAACTGCCAATCATCCTTTGATATTGTTAAATTCAACTGATCCTGAAATCGTGAACGAATTAGAATGAGGATTGTGATTATGGTTTCATTATCAGCAACACAGAAGTTAAAATTAGGCTTGTGATTATAGTGAAATTATCAGCAAAATGTCAATATCATTAATACAACTGCACAAGCATTATGGGAGAAGGACTTTGAGAAAAGAAAATGGATACCTCTAATTTATCGGCGTCTTTGTTTGGAGTAGCTTGGGGGTCCGACACTTTGAGATCCTCTACCGGGAGAATCCATTGATCCTCTAAAAGAAGCATAAGCTGCTTTTGCTGAATCTGGGACAGAATCCAGAGAAATTGACTCCACAAAGCATGCTGTATTGATTCGTGTCCTCTCGAGTTCAGATTGAAGTAGCTCAGAACTATACTGCTGCGCAAGAGCCTGTGAAATTCAGAACAATCCAAAGGCATGTAAGAAAAGGTGGTGAAACACTTCAATGACAATGTCTAAACTATATAATTTGGTCCAAGGCAAATATCATAGCCAACAGAAAACTTGCTGGTTGGACTGAACTTTGTGATAATAAACAATATTCTGTAAGAAAATTTATGTCTTAACAACGTCTAAAGCATATTGCATAGAAAAAGGACACGACAAAAAATCTGGAAAAAAGTCTATAGAGAAAGTATTTCATACAATCAGATCATCAGGTGATATAGTCCCCCCTTGCTGCCTTTCATCCTGAAGTGCATCATCATTTCCACGTGTTTGCCGACGACTATGGCTTGGAGTCTCAACAGTCTCTGGGACACTCTCAGTTGCTTTCTCTAAAAGGACCCCTTGTAAAGTTTTTAGAGACTCCCTTGCTTCATGTGTAAAGTAAGTGTTCAATATGGTCTCAAAATAATCAAGCTGCAGGATTAAGCCATACAGACTATCAGAGTCAACGCTATGCAGTTAGGCATGGGAGAGCATGACCTATCCATTTCAGTTCCCTGTTTTATTCTATCAACTTTCAGTAGTCCATAAAAAATATGTAGAGAAGCAAATGCAAGAACATGGAATCGAATCTGAACCCTCTCTACATTTTTGTTTTAAAGTATATTTCTGCTTCTACTTGTTGCAACCAGCATAAAAGCTTAAGCAATACAAAAGCACTCAATCAAACAAAAGCAAAAAACCAAAAAACCAAATTGTATTTGCACCATCCAAACAGAAGATTTCTAACAGAAAAAAAAGTGATTCGGGGAAGCACTAACAATTTAACTAACCTCAAGCATAAGCTGACAAAAGCCATTCACGTCTAATACTGTAAAATCTGTTTCTTGGTTTTCATGGAAAAGGCTTAAGAAAGTGTCTATTAGACCTTCAACAAGAATACCAAGTGTCTTATCCAACAGAGGCTTACAACCGGCAAAGACCTGTAAGAGAAAAATCAAAATTAGAAAGTTAGACTAAACAATGCGGGAGAGAATGGTATAAGAAAAACACCAAATAAAGATAAGAGTTTGAGATTTAGAACTTTTTAAACCATGCACCAGACAAATCAATTAAAATCTCCGTCTACCCAAAATATGAACGAGCAACAATATCCCCAGAAAAGTGTTGGAGAATTTACCTCTGCATGTACAGCAACTAAAGTGTGTAGTAAATCCACAGCAGCATCTCGTACTCCCTGCAATGCATAGAAAATCATGCTATCATTCCAAGTGGAAAACATTTTCTGTTATAGCAGGCCAAAATGAGAAAGACTTCTTACCTTAACTGCTGGTGCAGCACCCCATTGTACACCACTCTCCAACAAATAGTTTACAGCAGCTGTTCTGAACAGATTTCTCTGACAAAATATTTCCAAAAAACAGAATATTAGGAATCCTCCAATCAGGGACAAGGCAAAATTTTAAGAGCAATTCTCTATTCTTTTAGAGAAATCTTCTCAAATATCAAGCACAAAGTATCAATATCTTGTTGTCAGCTTTTGGTTTTTTCAGGTTACACCTCCCAATTATTGAGGATCAAGTCATCAGGGGT